>NW_026635199.1:0-1533 GCF_028554395.1 Pezoporus wallicus
TTGCCCCCAAAACGCTTTATAGCAGCCAAAAACGCTTTAAGGCAGCCTAAAAATGAGCCGAAACAGCTAAACCCGCTTTAAATCAGCCCAAAAAAATGGTTTAAATCAGCCCAAAACGCTTTAAATCACCCAAAAACGCCTTATTGCAGCTCCCAAACTCTTTAAAGCGGCCAAAACAGCTTTAAATCAGCCTAAAAAATGGTTTAAATCAGCCTAAAAACGGTTTAAATCATCCCAAAACGCTTCATAGCAGCCCCCAAGCGCTTTAAAGCAGCCAAAAACGCTTTAAGGCAGCCTAAAAATGGTTTAAATCAGCCCAAAACTCTTTAAATCACCCCAAAAACGCTTCATAGCAGCCCCCAAACGCTTTAAAGCAGCCAAAACCACTTTAAGGCAGCCTAAAAAGATCTTAAACAGCCTAAAAATGGTTTAAATCAGCCTAAGAATGGTTTAAATCATCCCAAAACGCTTTATAACAGCCCCAAAATGCTTTAAATAGGCCCAAAACGCTTTAAATTGGCCCAAAATGCTTTAAATCAGCCCAAAACGCTTTATAGCAGCCCCAAAACGCTTTAAATCAGCCCAAAACGCTTTATAACAGCCCCAAAACGCTTTAAATCAGCCCAAAACGCTTTATAGCAGCCCCAAAATGCTTTAAATGAGCCAAAAACGCTTTATAGCAGCCCCAAAATGCTTTAAATCAGCCAAAAACGCTGTAAATGAGCTCAAACCCACTTGAAATCAGCCCCAAACCGCTTTAAATCAGCCTAAAATGCTTTAAATCAGCCGAAAATGCCTTAAATCAGCCTAAAATGCTTTAAATCAGCCTAAAATGCTTTAAATCAGACTAAAATGCCTTAAATCAGACTAAAACGCCTTAAATCAGCCGAAAATGCCTTAAATCAGCCTAAAATGCCTTAAATCAGCCTAAAATGCTTTAAATCAGCCTAAAATGCTTTAAATCAGACTAAAATGCCTTAAATCAGACTAAAATGCCTTAAATCAGACTAAAATGCCTTAAATTGCTCCAAACCCGCCTTAACCCCCAAACCACCTTAATTCACCCCAAAACCACTTTAACCCCCCCAAACCACCTTTTCACCCCAAACCACCTTAATTCACCCCAAAACCACCTTAATAACCCCCAAACCACCTTAATTCACCCCGAAAACACCTTAACCCCCTAAACCACCTTAATTCACCCCAAAACCACCTTAACCCCTCAAACCACCTTAATTCACCCCAAAACCACCTTAACCCCTCAAACCACCTTAATTCACCCCAAAACCACCTTAACCCCTAAACCACCTTAATTCACCCCAAAACCACCTTAACTCCCCAAACCACCTTAATTCACCCCAAAACCACCTTAATTCACCCCAAAACCACCTTAATTCACCCCAAAACCACCTTAACCCCTAAACCACCTTAATTCACCCCAAAACCACCTCAACCCCCTAAACCACCTTAATTCACCCCAAAACCACCTTAATTCACCCAAAACCAAACCACCCCAAAACCACCTTAATTCAC
>NW_026635200.1:0-15533 GCF_028554395.1 Pezoporus wallicus
CCATGCTTGCCTGGGGCTCCTACATGACTGCTATTTCTGGTTGCATGTCTGTCCATTTGATGAAATCCCAAATAAGAGGCCAACAGTGGTTTGCGGTTGGTTTAGAACGCGCAGGCATTATAGCTGTGTTCTGCATGAGCAAAAATGGAGGGCGAAGGAGGGAAGAACCCAAGATGTGAACAAGTGTGATAGTTCTTCAAAATATATATATAACGTTTCCAAAGGGAGGTGGAAATTCTTGCGTACTGTATTCTCTGCAGCACTCACAAGGTCTCTGACTACCTTGTGACAATCATCATAGAAATTCTGACTTTTATATGACCATGGTGCAGGGAGCAACAAATACATATGTAAATGAAGATCAAGACAGACACTGCAAACTGGAGATCAGACACAACCAGAGCCCATGAGGATGCAGAAACACAGAAGAGAGACACCTGTGGTGGAATCCATTTATGAAAACCATCCATCCTGTCACTGAAAAACCCCACCAAATAGTGAAACCCTTGCAGTGATACCGATGGTAGAAAAGAGCAGCCAGAGAGTTTGTTGGAGTCCTTACCACTCAGGTGCCTGAGTTCCTTCAGGCTCTGAGTGAAATGAAGACAGGCTCTTCATTTGACAGAAGGAGTCCAGACCATAACTGAGATGAAATGAAATGCCCAAGAAAACTGGAATAAAAATGCAACTCCAGCTGCAGAACTTTGCCCCCATGATGGCAGCTTCCCTTAGTTCTCAGCTGTTCCTTACCTGCAGTGGTGTCTCGCTACTGTGTTTTCTTCCTTAGACCTAGGCTTTTCAGCTGGGAGGTGGAGTGAAAGTGTGATTCAGGCAAGAGACACCATCCAGAGAAATTACACCCTCAGCAGCCCCACCTTGATTCAGGGCAGGGTGCTGAGTGGCCACAGTGACAGGGGAGGTTGTACTGGCAAATGCCTGGGAGGGAGCAGAAGGGGAGTTGGTGGGAGAAGAACAGGGCTGAGCCGTAGCAAAGGCTTCCCACTCCTAGCTTGTGGGAAGGCTAGGCCACAGCGTGTCTGAGACATGAAAGGAGCCTCCGGAGCAGCCATGGCTCCCATCAAGAGGGTGAAGGCAGACAGAACTTCAGACTCTGAACGCACCGCTTTAGGAGGGATGCTGCAGTTATACTTTGTCCAGCTGTGGGTAGCGGGGTTGGCAGCCCCAAGAACAGCAGATAGAGCTACAGAAAGCCCCCAGGCTGCAGGACCCTCTTCCTACCCTGCACTGCGAGTCTTCCTGCCTGGTCTCGTGCTGTGACTGGCAGGGGGTCCTTGAAGGCAGCAGCAACGGGTCCAGCAGATGAAGCAGGCAGGAGCCTTGCCCCTGTAGGCACAGCCTTTCCCACAGGGCACTGGCCACAGGCACTGCAGACCTACTCTGCAGTGGAGCAGCAGATGTAGGTACCAACCTAACCCAAAGAAAATTATGGCTCAAGTCTTTTCAAACAGATTTTTCTTTATTGGGTCATTAACAAAGACACATACAGCGGTATCCACATGCAAAGCACGCTGCTGGTTTGGGGGGCCCATGCTGAAGGAGAAACATGTCATGGCAAGAGCCATTTGTGAGAAAATCGGCTGTTTGATGCAGCCACTGCACTCAATGAGCCCATGGACAGAGTATCAGTGCAACAGGCTATAATGACACCCAAGGCCTCCCTGAGATGTGATGGAGCAGTTCTGGGAGGCTTTGAAGGCGTCTACTCTATGTCTGTACCTGTGTTTGGGCTGCCTTCTTGGAGGCCTTGGAAAGGTGGGCCAATGCTCCTGCAATTGTTTTTATTAAGGGACATGTGTCCTGGTTTCAGCTGGGACAGAGTCAATTTTCTACCCAGGAGAAGGAGTGGTAGAGTGCAGAGAATGGTTTTCTGCTTTTCAACGGGGGATAGCACAGAGCTGGTAGGCAGGAGGTACATTGCCTGTCCCACTCAGCACTGGGATTATGTTGATTTCCTGGGGGTTGACAGTAGGCTTCAAGGTAAAGTTCTGCAAAATGGTGGTCATGAATAAGAATATCTCCATGCGTGCCAGGCCCTCTCCAGGGCATATTCGCTTCCCTGGAAGTGAAAACAGCAAATAGCACTCTGCTGACTAGACCAGAGTTTGTACTAAGCAGATGTGTTGCACAGCTTTATTTACCAGATACACCCATAGCAGTGAGATGACCGTTAGGATTACTGAGGACATTTGCAAGAGAAGAGTTTGTTGAAGAAAAACCCTTGGCCGTTTGATTGGGTATGTGAAGGAAGAACAGAAAGACGGGTTGGTTAAGGATGACTGGTGGCTGTGCAGGAAGGTGACAGGTGTTTTAGAAAGTGTCAGTGGGTCCCACTTGTATCATTATATTGGCAACTCCTAGTAGGAGGTTTGAGAAGCCCCAAACAAGATGGGAAATGCAGCTAAGGAGAATAGCAATACGGAGGAGTTATCCAAAGAGCAGTGAGCCCCAAGGAAGCACCAAGAGGACCATGCTAGGGAGAGGGAGTGTGTGTTATAGGGAAAGACAGGATGCTTGGCCAGAGCAGGAAGTCAACAGAGAGAGGAAGAGAGAGAAAGCCTGCGCTTTACCTGCTGAGAAGGGCATGAAGAACTCGCTCTTCCTAAAGGTGCCATTCGCATTCAAGAAATGTCCAGGGTTGAACTCATTTGGGTTTGGAAACTCTTTACTGTCATGGAGGACAGAATTGAGGATGGGAAAAATCGTAGTGCCCTGAGGTAACACAAGAGGAAGAGAGCATGAAGGGGAGTCTAGTTGGATCACTTAATCTGACTGCCTGCCAAGTGAAAACTCAGCTTCCCAGCACAGCCCTACCCATGTTTCATTTCCCTTTGGGGACCCCTCCTTTGAGGAGGCAGCTTTAGGGAGACCCTGCTAGATGTCACAAAAGGGACAGTTGGCTTCTCTTCCTGAGCACTTCCTCTCACTTTCACATCATTTATCCTCACTCTGCTCTAGTCATCTGGGGACGCCTTATCTAACTCTTCTTCTTAGTGTTTCGCAATAATGAACTTATAGATGCATCATGTTCCTTCTTTCCTGCAAGATCCCAAAAGCAAAAGCACACAAGGTTGTGGAAATAAAGCACTGTTACATTCTCCTGATAAATTTCTCCTGACAGGATCCTCTTCTTTCTCTCTTCCGGACCATTTGTGGGGTTTTTGTGTGGATCATGGGCAGGGAGAAATAAACAATCCAGCAGTGATGACACAAGAGGTGGAAGCTAAGCAGATCCCTGGGTCCTGCGTTTTGATTGTACAAGATAGCTGAAAATCAAGATGTCAACTGCCACATGCTACTGTTTCCCACGGCCACCCAGAAGAGCAATGAGCATTGCCGTAGCCAGCCAGGCCAGGTCTTGGGTTGCTCTAGTCCTGCCTCTGGCAGTAGCCAGTAGTGACTGCCTCAAGCAGTGTGTGAGCACAGGGCAAACAGGTTTTTCTTGTTCCCTTGAATAGCCAGGATAGGCTCCAGCACTTTGTGGCTGAGGGGCTCTCCGTGCTCAGCAACTACCAACTGACTTTACTGTCTCTCCTGGAGGGTGGTGAGCAGTTCCACAGCTTTGCTGCCTTTTGTGTGAGGAGTCACTGCTCTGTGTTTTTTGTGAACCCACTGTATTTCTACAGGGAGGTGAAACTGCAGGGCAAGTGAACAAAGGTGTTGGGCAGAGTTGCTCTTCCACACTTTGCCTACTAACCTTTGGAATGACGTACTCTCTGAAGCGTGTGTCTTTAGTCACAGTGTGAGGGAGGCCCATGGGGATGAGGGAGATGAAGCGCTGGATTTCATGGGCCACTGCATCTGTGTAGGGCATCTGGGTCCTGTCAGCCACACAAGGTCTTCGTGATCGTCCTATGACCTGGTCAATCTCTTCTTGAACTTTCTCTGTCATGAGAGGCACAAACCATAAAATGGGTAAAGAAAACCAAACCTACCTAAACAGGTTGCCCTAAGCTGTCCAAAGAACACAGGTGACAGGAGCAGTGATGCTGGTTTTGGTGTCAACTAGAACACACCTCCACTGCAGCCCCTGCAAAGAATGTCTTCCTAGTGACTTGGTTAAATAGGAGTACTGGAAGACAAAGATGTGGACACACTCAGGTCCGGGCCGTGAGGAGAGTGTAGCTGATGATGATGTCAGTGAAGCTGAGGGATCTCTAATGACCACCCTGGGGAAAGATGGTGCAGGGACTTTGCCCATTTGGATAAAATATGAGAAAGGGAGGAGAAAAGTTGTGGTGTTGGACACGTGCCCAGCCCAGGTGAACAGCTAAAGAGGAAGAGGTCACAGACTGGTACCTTGTATCTTCGGGTGTTTAAGAAGAAGCAGAAGCCCGTATCTTATGGTGGTGCTAGTTGTCTCAGTTGCAGCAATGAACAAGTCGAAGGTGGTGGTTATCAGGTTCTTCATGTGGAAAGTGGAACTGGGACAGTCTTTCTCCTAGAGAAAAAGCTGGGATGTTGCTCCAGCTGAGATAAGAAAAGTGGCCCTCTCTTGTGTCATCCCAGGCCTGCCTTTTCACCCAGAGCTGCTGCATTTCTCCGCTAAGGTGCAGCAGCCATCTGGGGCATTATAATGCTGTCTTTATGCAGTAAGCTCAACCCCACAGCAATCTTCTTTCAAGCTGTTGACCAAATGCTATGTAGCTGCCTCTTTTCACTTGCTATGCCAGCTGCCAGTTGGCTAGTTTCTAATGAAAGAACTGCAAGACCAGACTGCAAATGTCCCTGTGTTTTGGTGAGAGCAGATGAAGGTCTTGATGTCCAAGCAGCTACAGGAAGTGGCTGGTGAGTGTGTAGACCCAGAGCTGTAAGCTCTAGCAGAGTTAGTATCTGAGGTTTGGTGTCTTCCCACAGCTCAGCGCAGCTGCCTGGGAAGGGGTCATCCTAATGCCTGTGTTAGGAGAGGGAAGGGGTTCAGTGTAGGTGTATTTGGGGCTGAGCTGGGGCTCTATGCTGTCTCCTTACCTCCTGCATTTTGTTGAGGAAGAGGTCAATGAAATCCCGAGGGGAAGTGGGATCTAGGGAGGCTTGGTGTATTTTCACTTCCTCTGACACAAAGGCTTTTAGAGAATCAAATTCTTTGAATATGTTGTTGTGTGGGCCAGGCAAGTAAACCAAAATGTTTGAGAACATCTGGTAGAGCTGAAAAGAAAGAAACAGGAAGGTCCATAGCATGATCATTGCTCTTTTCTTTGATATTAGCAAAAAGCCTAGAAAGGCCACAACCCTCTCAACTGTGCCAAGCAGAAGGCTTGGCGCAAGTATGAAGCTGGGCACAAGTATGAGGCTGGGCAGTCTGACAGCATGGTAGGGTCTTGCTTAGTAGCAGTAGAAATCTCAAAGGTGGAAAAGAAGGATGTTCAGGACTAGGGGGAAGCTGCACTTAGCTGGCAAAGCCAACTCCATTGGTGAGGATGCTTCTTGCTCTTGAATGAATTCCCACTTGTGCAGCAGGGCATTGATGGAGTCCTAGTTAGAAGACTGAAATGCAACTTCATTGGGAGGGAGGCCTCCTGCTCCCCTGGGAGAATATTGACACTGTGAAATGGCTATTGAATGTACCTGTCCCCAGAGAGAATTCATCATCTCAAAGATGTTGTTCATGTTGTTCATCAGGGCCAGGAACTTCTTGTCTTTATAGTCATATCGTTTCCCAAAGACGATGGAGCATATGACATTGGAGATAGCACAGCTCAGGATAAAGGTTGGGTCAAAAGGTGTTCCTGTGATTTCAGATAAGTTACAAACCATTAAAAAAAAACCCAAATCTATGGCTACTTATGACTACTGTGGGTACCCTGAGGCCTGGTTATTAGAGGAAATATCAGATCACAGTCTCTCAATGACACAGAAGGGTCCTCCAAAAAGAACAGTACATGATTATGGAATTATTTACTGCTTTGTAATGGGGCATAGCTGGTGCACAGACCAGACACATGGGAACTTCAACTCTATGCTGAAAAGATGGGTCCCTTAATACAGTCTTTGTTTTTTGCACTCATAACCTATATTAAAAATGGACCATACCCTTTGTTTTGTCAATCTCTTCCAGAAAGTACTCAATTTCCTCCTGGATTCTCTCTTCAATGCTCCTCTTCCCCATTCCAAAGTTGCGCAGAGCGCTGAGAGCAAACCGCCGAGCTTGCAACCACTCCTCGTTGTTGCTAAACACAATCCCTGCAGAGGAAGAAGGAAGAGGAAAGACCTGGCTTGGGCATGCTACGTGTGAAATGAAGAGGCTCATGGTGACAGTGAATCCTGTCCCTGTGACAGCATTGACATGGTGGTGTCAGTACTGTGGTTTGGAGAATATCTCTGGAGGTCCTGTAGCCCAGCTGCCTGCTTTTGGCTTTTTTCACCACATAGCCAGCCTCCCTGTGAACAAACAAGTCATCACTCATATCAACATGTAATTTCCCTTGTTGCAACTGGTGGCTGCTGCTGCTGCTTACCCTTTCACTGGTATCAATCCAGCTTCATTTCTCTGCTATCCTCATTAGCTCATGTAAGCCAACAATCACAGCCCACTCTGCCTTCCCTTCCCTTCTCCAGGTGGGTCCCGTTGTTCACTCCCCACAGTCTTCCCTTGTGTATAATAAACTCCAGCTCTGCCGAATGCATACTCATCCCTTCCCTTCTCCTCAGAAGGAGCTTGATCAGCAAACATACCTAATCCATTGTTAGCCCTGTCTCCTATTGGCATGTGTCCTCTGCCAGCAAACTCATCCGCACGATCAACCAAGGCTTCTTTCACCACATCATGTCCATGCAGGACCACCACTGGGTCAGAGCCCAGGTGCACTGTGAACACTGGTCCATACTCTTCACTGAGCTGTCAAAATGCAAGAGAGAATGAGCAGATAGGGAGGAGGAGTTGAAAAGTGGCCTTGCTGCTGCATCCCACTGCAGGTAGTGCAGCCTCACAGACCAGCAGTGTCCAGATCAGTCCTGTCATGATAATTCTGGGTGTGGAGAGGGTTTCCAGCTATCAGGCCCTGAACAACAATGGCAATAGCAGTGAGGGGAGAAGCTGAGATCCCTACCACTTTTCTGCTCCTCTAGGCTTGCCACTCATCAAGCTAGAGCCACATGTTGTCCCCATGCACAGGTCGTACATGGTTCTCAGCCATAGAATAAAGTAAGAGAAAATAACGTAAGAGAGAAGAAAGTAGCTTTACCTTCTGGAGGGTTTTAGCCATGTTCTTTGGTTTCACCTGCAGCACGTTACCTAGGATGGGAAGGGGAATTGGTCCTGGGGGCATCTTCCCCTTTCCAGACTTCCCTCTCCATGCTGCAACAGAAAGCAGGCAAGCAATGCAAACTAGAAGGACAATAGTGGCTGCTCCCAGGAGCTCCATTTGCTTCTGCAGCTCAGGAGGGAGTGACTCTGGCTGCCGGAGCCCAAATTTATATACAGAAGGGCTATGTTGGTTCAATAGCAGGTTTTTGATTACACGGCTTAGTCAACACTACTAGTCAATCATTTGTTAGACCGCCCTGCGTTATGAAACTAGGATTTCTTTTGGCGTTAGTTGGTCATTGAAAACAGACCTTATCTCAAATAACTGCAGCAGCCAAGAGTGGTTAAGAAATTTGTAATGTGCTGCTAAAACTTCTTTTGTTTCATCTGAAGTTTATCATTAAAGAGGTCACGCATAGGAGTGCACTTTTCTACTGGGGTGCTCGCAGAAATTCACTGTTGCGAGAACATCTTCCAAGTTCTTCAATGCCATTTGGATTTTCTGTTCTTTGGTATTGACTGTACAAGCTCTCAGTGGGGTCAGCCATCCTTGCTTGTTCCGGAAGTCTTCCTGACATTAACAGTGGAGTTTGTGCTTCATACAGTAAGACAAAGAACTTATTGACAGGTTCTCAGTGCACAGCAATCATCTTGGTCTCTCTCCATAGGGCTGTCTGGCCTCACAAGAGACAAAAGTAAAAAAGTATCCATCTAGCAAGGGCAGAAAGGCCTCCAGACATCACAACAGACAAGAAAGGGTTTGCTGAGAGAGATAACATAAACACAGAAGGAAAGGGGACTAGACCTCTTCAAGGTCTCCTAGAGGAGAGAAAGACTGAGATAAGGAGGTAGAGAAAAGAGAAATCAACAACTTGAGAGCATCTTTAGGGAATGACATCCCAAGCTGAGACAAAGCTGCACATGTGAGAAGCTGGATATAGGTTAGTGCAACCTGGCAACTAGTCCTTGCACTTGCAATGGCCAAAGAAGTTCACCTAGCCTACTGATGGAAGCTGGCCCGCACAAGCTCCTGTTTTGTTGATGTCTTGACTCTGGTATGAGGAACTGCTTCCCTGGAAGGACCAGAGGTGCTCTGGGAGGCTAAACGGCATGTCTGGTATGCCGCAAGGACTTCAAAAAGAGCTGGGGGCTTCCTGACAAACATTACTCCAAGGGCAGTGTACTTGCAAGGTCCCAACAGCAGTGGCAATGGCAGGTAGAAAGGATCCTTAGGGCTGTGGCACTGACTGTGCTCAGCTTGCTCAGTCTTGCCGTATCCCTCCGTGCCTCCTGAGCTGTGACACTTTTGCAGGCAGATAGAGCTCATCTAACTGAGCCGATGTTGTGAGTACCTAGGATGAGGGACTTGGTGGGAATTAGTGAGGGGCCTAGTGTGCTGGGTTTGCTGTGCAGCAGTGTGTTCACGTGAGTTTCCCTTTCACTCAGAGATCCTAGTGAAGGTCTCCATCCAAGGCCAGGTTGAATGGGTCTTTGAGCAACCTGGTCTAATGGAAAGTCTCTGCCCATGGCAGAGGGTTGGAACTAGATGAGCTTTATGGTCCCTTCCAAACCAAGCCATGCTATGATTCTGTGATCCCTTGCAAAAGTTTGTGGCTTCTGTATGTCATCCTTGTTCATCCTTATGTCATCCTTAAGTCATCCTTGCTCTCTCTCACAGGCACAATAATTTGCTAGTTGGTGTTTTAAAATCTCATTTTACTTCTTAAAGATCCATATTTGTTACCTCAGTGGAAAATCTGAATAGCCAACAAGTTTGGGCTGGTTGCTGGGCTGGCCTAAACTCCTGCATCAGCTCAGACGTTTCCAGAGAAGGTCATGGAAGTTCATGTAGTTCTACGGCCTTTGATCTGGTGAAAGTGGAGTTCATGGGAGTTTGCACTGCTACATGAGGTACCTCTGCTGATAGAGTTCATGAGCTTACCATGTTCTCTGTAAAGTTCCCTCTTTCCTGAAAAGTGACAAGGGGTCACTTCTCAGCTCTGTCTCGCAGTTTGCAACATACTTTGGACAAAAGCTCTGGAACAAGGAATACTTTCAAAATTTCTCATTTTTATCAGGATAAAATCATTATATTCCAAACATTCCTACCACCCTGCAGACACTCTGGGGGATTTACAAGGGAGTGGGGGGGAAACCCATAAAACTAGTCACTCAAATCTTTCACTGTGGGAAAGCATGGACCATTTCATGTCACGGTAGTGCCCAAGGGTTTTCTGAGTACTCACTTCTGTTTGCAGACACTAAGAGTAGGAAGGGTTGGTCTGTCCTCTCCATCCATGTAAAAGTCCAGGAAGGTAAGGTTGAAATCCTCCCCTCTCCATCTTCCCCAGGAACTTTTGTTCTAAGTTCATTGGAAGCACGTAGTAAGGGTCTTCAAAGAAAAGGCTACCAGTTTTGTAGCTTTGCCTCTTTTTTAATAAAGCACAAGCTTGAGAAAAACCTGCCATCACTGTGTAGAATCTCCTCAGGCTTGCTGCCTGTGCCTTCTCATTTTGGACCTCGGTTCAGAAGGTGGCACTGTGAGACGCCACGTCTGCCAGAACCCTTGTACCTGGAATGCTTAGTGCAGACATCCCTGTTGTCTGCAAATGCAGTTCAGCTTCTGTGGAGGATTATTTTGGCTGAATCACTCTTTCATGCACTTCCATTTTGTACCATACGTGGACACTACCCATACCATGTAGGGGCCAGACACACAGTGATCTTGTCGGAGGCTGTCCTTCAACACACGGGGCATTTTCAGTTCCTTTTCCCAACACTTCTTGATGGTGGTGTTCAATACCAAGTTTCCTTCCAATAGGTCTCTCGAGCCAGCGCAATTCCTACTGCCACCCTGTCTGCCCAGTTTCCCAGGCTCAAAATCATTAGGAGGAGATGATTTTCCTGGTGGACATCCCAGGGCAATATTAGCTTGCTGGAGTCATGATCAGCTGAAGACGAGTGGCCTGAAGAGATGCTTGCTTCACCTACCTTCCTCCTCTGCATGTCCCGTTTGTGGTGGTCTTGGGTGCTAGCTAAATTGGTGCTTACAGCTGGGCCGTTACATCGTGTGGGAGCTATCAAATACATGAGGAAGAGATTGGAGAGACCTGCCTGTTTCCTCTCAGCCAGGTTGCTTTCCACTTCCTATAACAACTTCCAAACAAAGCATTTAATTTCCGTGAATTTCAGGTTCATTTCACTTGCCTCCCGTCTCTACATCACCCAACATGGCTTTCAAATGTGTGTGTAGAAATTAGGAAAGGGTGCTTACTTGAAAGTGGGTTTAGCACAGATATTGCTTGGTGGATCTACAGCACTCCCAGTGTTGATTCACAGAGTTGCTCTTTAAGTATGTGTAGGCGTTTTATCCTGTCAGCATAAGCAAAGTATTGATGTGTTAAAGTGTAATGAAATAGCTCCAAAGTACTTTGTTTATTTGTTATAGTTAACCCAATTATCAGCAAGTGTTGCAGTCAAATGAAGCATTCAGCAGTCATACAGTAGCTCTGAGATGAGGCAGGATGACTTGGAACAATGCTCAGCTTGTACAGAGGTGAAGTTTCCCTCCCTGACAAAGTCCAAACGTTTTTCCTAGGTGCCTCTCCACCGTGGCTGGTCAGTGCCTTGGCAGGGCACAGGCAGGAGCACATCTGGTTCATGAGCACTGCTCAAACAACAGCCCTACAGGCAGCCTTTTGAGATCCATGTGTACCAGCCTCTGCGGTGCCGAGCAGCTGAAAAGGTCTTGTTCTTTGTGGAACAGCCTTTCTGGTTGGTGCGTGAAATAAGCGGTGTCCACGGTAGGCACAGGAATGTTCTTC
The DNA here is from genome assembly GCF_028554395.1 of Pezoporus wallicus. Lineage (NCBI taxonomy): Eukaryota > Metazoa > Chordata > Aves > Psittaciformes > Psittacidae > Pezoporus > Pezoporus wallicus. Next base: position 11,086 of record NW_026635200.1, read on the forward strand.
ACCTAGATGGGATCACGGCATCCTGTAGAGCTGTAGAGGAAAGATGGGCTGTAGGCTAAGGTGGGAGAGCAGAGGAAGCACTTCCCTTAGACTCAGTTACTACCCGTGCCTGCTGATGAGGGCTGGCTGGAGAGGCAATCATGCTGCCTGCTGCGTGGTGCTGTGCAAACATCAAGGAGCAGGAGGGTCTGCTGAGAGCAGAAGTGCGGTTGGATAGCAATGGGAGTACATTATTACGGGTCAAGATTAGACATCCTACTCACCTAACCCACACACTCTTCTGGGAAGTGTGTGATGATCTAGCCCCAAAGGAATAAGCAGATTACAAAAGAACATGGTGGCACAGGCTAGGCCAGTGCTCCCACTGCAAAAAGTAGGGCATAAAAAAGCATGCACAAAGTATGTGTGCATCACCCCTACAACAATGTAAAGACATGCACACCTCCATTGCATGAATGCAGAAACATCTGTATGGAAGATGGACAATAAGGCTTTTACTCTGTGTGGTTGCTGTAGCCTGATGTGTGGCATGGGAGAAGGCTCTACATGAGACACATTGCAGTTACTGCAGGCAGTGGCTGTTGGCAGGAAGGGCTTTCTCTGGGGTCACGGAGGCTCCCATTGTCTGTATTTCAGGCCCATCAGGGCTCCTCCTGCCAGCTTGTGAGGGTTCCACACAGCGGATGGCCCTGCCACCTTGCAGCCAGGCCTGGAAGAGTCTTGCTGCTACCCCATACAACCACACTACAAATGCAGGTGTAGTCCACAGGCAGGAGTGCTTAACGGGAGTCACCTCCTTTTAGGTGTGCAAAGTCTCCTGAGCATCGTGGTTTTCCACAGATTTCACATGGAGGGCTGTTTCTGTGTTTATATGTGAGCACCCTGTGTCGGCGTTTGAAGCAGTGGCGCCTTTAAAAGAGCAAAAGAGCATTGTCATTCAGCTTCTTGCACTAATGCGATGTAATGAGCACTTAGAGCAGCAGCAGGCTACACAGGGGCAAGCAGGCAGATATCCTGGATGAACCAGTGGTGGGAAGAACTCAGGGTCAGAAAACAGGGTTTGAAGATCCTCCTGGAGCTCTACAGCAAATGGCACAGAGGACCTTCTCTTAGCTTAGTGAGGCGAAGACAGATACGGCTCCTGACACAAGCTCAGTTCCTGCCCTGTGGTTTTCTTCAAAGGGTGCAAACAGACTGTGGTGGGCTCAGAGCCAGGTGAGGGCAATGGAAGGTGTTAAATTGTTGGTCTGGGTCCACCTGGACACTCAATGGATTTCTGATCCCAGCTGGCTCCAAGATATAAAAGGGCTAGGTTAAGAGCAGCTGCTTTGTGGCCCTTAGCAAGAGAGCAGGATGGGTGTTGTAGGACAGTCTAGGACTGCATTTGGAGCTATGCTCTTCTTGGGGTTTTTTGGTCTCCTGGCTTTGGTTATGGGAGCTCAGGGTGGTGGTTTTTCTGATCCCAGTCTGCTGGCTTGTGGTCAAGAAAGCATGCAGCTCACCTTATCTCCAGGCTGGGAAGGGAATGCTACCTTTATGTTGACTGCTTGGGGTAAGTGAGGATTCTGTCAGGAGGCTTTCTTGCTGCTGTGTCTTTGTACAGTGCACAGGTATGCCTGGAATGAGGAGAAGGAGGAAGGTTTTAATGTGAAGCGTTGCCTAGCAGCTTCAATGTATCTCGTGTAGCCAGGGGGCTGTTAGCTGACCCACCAGTCAAGGGTTGTGGTGGAGTGCTGTGCTTGGCTCTAGCCAGTCTTGGCTGCTGGGCTTTCCCAAGGGCCTCTGCTGGTTCAGACCCCAGTACTGGCTAGGGTTTTATTGCCTATGGAAAAATAGGATTGTAGTGAACTCTATATTCAATGTAGGATGCTGAAGCCCCTGCTGCTGTCCTCTCTCTCCCTAGATATTGAGGGGAAGGCACATGCTTTGCAGAATGACTCGGAGTGTGGGCTCTTGGTATTTGGGACTTCAGATGGCTCCCGGACAGTAATGGTCTCCTATACTGGCTGTTATGTCTTTGAATGGGTAAGCAACCTCAGGAGTTCTGCTGGCACTGTGACTGCTGCTGCTCTGGCTGCCCTGACTGGTGTGGCTCTCCTGCAGGATGGCCATTATCTCATGCTGGTCGGGCTTGAAGAAACTGATGCTGCTGGACAAAAAGTTCTTCATGAAGAGAAGCTGCTCAGGTGCCCTGTGGACCTTCCTGGTAAGATTCTGGCAGCCCCTTGGGAAACTCTGCTTGTATCTGTGTCAGTGGGTACCCTTCCTTTCAGATGGATGTTCCTAGTCGGTTAGTGGGTTGGGAAAGGGGACTTGCTGTTGGGCAGAAGAGACTCCCTGGAGAACGGTTTAGATGCAGGAGCCCCTAGCTTGCTGGGGACTTGTTCCTCCTTTGCCAGCCTAGCAGCTGAATGTGCCTTGTGTTTCCTAGCCCCGGTTTGAGTGTAAGTCCCTGTAAACTCAGGGATTGAGCCAGAGACTAGATACAATGATTTTCCTATCTACCGGAGCACTTTACCTTGGCAGATACCATGCAGCGCAGTCTCCTTGACAAGGCCCCAGGGAAATACAGGCCTTTTCTGAGCAGGCTTCCATGCCAGCTCCAGGCATGTGTTTGATCCTCACCAGAGTCCAGCTTCCTTTGACTTGTATGCTGCATCACCATGATACCTTCCTCCAGTGTCCTCTGTGACTTTGTCCCTCGCTCCTGAGCTTTATAGCTACAAACTCCTGCTGTTTCTTCCAGCCCTGGATGCTCCAAGCAGCAGTGTCTGCTCGGCTGTACTCAGCCAAGACCGACTGCTGTGTGCCTCCTCGCCTGTCAGCCAAGGAGACTGTGAAGTGCGAGGCTGCTGCTATGACCCTAGGGATAGGGTGATGCCTTGTTACTTTGGTAACACAGGTAAGTGTGAACAACTGCTCTCCCCTCTTCCTGGAGGAGCTGCAGACTGGGATTCCTCACTTCCCTGGCAGAGCAGGATTAGTGTGTACCGGTTCTGCAGGTGGCTTAGGGCTATGGTTTTGGCTGTCAAGAATACTCTGTCCTATTGAAGCACCCAGCTCTTTCATGTGTATTGCAACATAGCCTGGCTTATGGCCAGGTTTGGTGTTAGTCTTGGAGCTGGTTAAGCTTGTCTGGCTGTACTTTGCACTTGCTTTGGGGGTGACAGGCAGGAGAACCTGCAGGACTTGCTGGCCTTGTCCTTGCTGTGATGTTTGAGCCTCCTTTCCATCCCGCTTCTCCCTGAGCTCAAGACTGGTTGTACCTTTTCCTCCAGTGACGGCTCGTTGCACACCAGATGGCCATTTTTCCATTGCTGTCTCTCGGGATGCGACCCTGCCACCTGTTATCCTGAACTCTGTGCAACTGGCCAGTGGACACAGTACTGGCTGTGTGCCTGTTGTGAAAAACAATGCATTTGTTGTGTACCACTTCCCGCTCCCTGCCTGTGGCACCACTTTTCAGGTAAGAGCTACGGCCCTCACCAGGCTAGAATAGCAGGAGCTTGCAGACCTGGAATAGCCTGGTGTGGCTTTAGCTACTTAGTGGGCACCTTGTAGACTTCCGGAGGCCAAATGCTGTTCTTCAGCCCAGCCTTAATCCAGCTTGACTTTACTGCAGTGACAGTGCCGGGTCTGTCCTTCCAGGTGACTGGAGACCAGGTCATATATGAGAATGTGTTGGTGGCATCCAGGGATGTGAAGACCGGGAGGCTTGGCTCTGTCACTAGGGATAGCACTTTCAGGTAATACTCTGGGGCTTGTATTGCTGAATGCCGCTGTGTTCAGTGTCACCAGAGAAACTTCATCTTGTCTTTAGCTCTGAATTCACAACAGGGCAATAGAGTAGGCTAAGGTCTGGTATGTCTCTAGTTGGCAAGAATAAAGCTGATGCTGATCAGTGAAGCTGCACAGGCTCAAATCTGAACTCTGAAAAGAATTCAGAGTATGCGTTAAAAGGAAATGTGGGATGAAAGACTGGGGACATGACTAATTAAAGCAACTATTTCTTTGTCATCTTGGAGAAAGGAGATATCAGAGTGACCTTTATCCGATTCATTTGGGGCTTTCCTGTCCTACCAGGTTACATGTCCGCTGTAGTTACTCCACCATTGGGAGCTTCATTCCCTTGAGTGTTCAAGTCTTCACATTGCCACCACTCCTTGCTGTGTCCCAGCCAGGTCCTCTGTCCTTGGAGCTGCGTGTTGCCTCAGGTAGGATAGATTTGCAGGACTTGTTCGAGCGTCCTGGTGCAGAGCTCTGATCTCTGCTGAGAATTAAAGGAGTATTTGATGGGTGAATCCAGCACTGCTTCTTCCCTGCCTTGGTGGGAACTTATTGCCATGGCTATAAAGGATGCTCTCGGGCTCTCTTTCTGTTTGTTCCTGCTCTAAAATGGCTGTTGGTTTTCTTCTATCCCAGATGGAAGTTATACTTCCTACTATGCT
>NW_026635201.1:0-154190 GCF_028554395.1 Pezoporus wallicus
CGTTCCAGGTAACTGCCCCCACTTTATATACTGGGCAAGATGTGCTGTGGTGTGGAATAGCCCTTTGGCTAGTTTGGGTCAGGTGTCCTGTCTCTGCTTCCTCACAGCTTCCCCTCCTCCCTTGCAGAGCATGAGTCTCAAAAAGTCCTTGGTCAGACTAAACATTACTAAACAGCAACAAAAAAAATTGGTGTTATCAGCCCTGTTCCCAGACCGAAAGTCAAAACCACAGCACTGTACCAGCTACTAAGAAGGAGATAAATGACTGCTACTGCTGAACCCAGGAGAGTATCCACCCCTTATTCCATACCATTCAAGTCATGCTCAGATCCCACATTTTCAATATACCATCACTCTTATCTCATATATATACATACACACACACACACACACACACACACACACACACAGAGATCATTCCTTAGTGCATGGACCAATCCCTATAAAGCTGCTGAGTCCATCCGGTCCATGAAGTCAGGCTCCACCTCTTTTAACAGTCTTTCAGAGCAGGAGAGGCTGCGTGCAGTTTTCACACTCATGAATAATCTCAGCAGTAGTGTCCATTGCTAAGTCCACCCCTCTATCATGAGTCCATCTGTATGTTGCATCTCTTTCCTGATGGCCTGAAGTGTCATGGGCCCACCAGGCTCAAAATAATTCACCCTCCCATTCAGCAGTTTCTGCAACTTGTTGCTGGGGACTCCATACAGCTTCCGTACATCTCTGACGCTTCCAAAGCACTAGAGGGGCCCAGTGGACTAGACACTTGCCCATACTTGTTGCAGAATGGCTCTAAGGGCAAGGCCGTGGAGCCTTAGAGGCCTTGTGCGAGCAAGGCAAGGGGTAGGCCTCACAGGTAACCGGACACCGGATGTGGGAGGAGAACGTGAAGGAAGCTGTGTAGAACTAACCAATACTGTTGTGCCTAGTAGGTGTGGCTAAACACCACGCAGATTTAAGCAAAGTGCGCCACAAATAAAGTAGAAGTTTGCTTATCACCCATATTGGGTTGGCCTGTCTTGCTTCTCCTCGCCACTTACACATACTATCCCACACACCCTGCCACTCATGACTGTCCAGCTTTGGGGAAAATCTCTCAGTCCTCCTGTATCGTTGTCTAATCCTAGAGAAGGCCCAAACCCGACTAACTTTTGAGATCAGACAAAATGGTCGTGGGTAAAACACACTCTGTATGTGTGTCAACATGGTGATCCCCATCACAATCAGCAGGCAGGTCTCAAGGGTACCCAAAGGCCATTCAAAATCTTCAGAACTCTTAAATGACGCTGTTGTACTTGGAGCTGGGGCTGGCATAGCTGTGGTGCTTGGAGCTGCAGTAGCAGCACTGTCTCCTTCGGTCAGAGTTTGAGTAGCTACTCGGCACTAGGGTGTGTGGGAATGTCTCCCTTATAGGCTGACCACTCGAGGAGGGGAAACAAGATGTGTAATTGCTAAACACTTCCATTATATATCTCCCAAAGTCTAGAGGTGGTGACCACACTGGGAACACAATCCAGATCGGTTTCATGATCAATGATTCTACAGTATTACAAGTCATTAACATAAAGTACAATGAAACAAGAAACTTAGCCCAAGGCCCCCAGCCGATAAACAGCAAATACCGGCTGTAAGTAAGGTACGACATGCTGAAATTCTGAGATCAAGAGCAACAACTTTGAGAGCCAATAAATCATCATTGTGACAAGTGACTATTAATCCAAAACAATAAATGCTTATCACAAATGCGATTAGACACACTCTTGTCAGATCTGTCGTTATCTCAAACCTTCATGCCCCACGCTGGGAGCCGAAAAGAACTGTCATGGTTTAAGCCCAGCCGTAAATCAGAACCACGCAGTCTCTCTCTTGCTCCCCCCCTTCCCCTCCCCCTGCTCACAGAGGGATGGGGTGGAGAATCAAAAGAATATAACTCCCACGGGTTGAGATAAGAACAGTCCAGTAACTAAGGTATAACACAAAACCACTACTGCTACCACCAATAATAATAATCACAGTATCACAGTATGCTAGAGATTGGAAGGGACCTTGAAAGATCATCTAGTCCAATCCCCCTGCCGGAGCAGGAACACCTAGATAATGATAAAGGAAATAACAAGGGAAGAAAATACAACCTCTTACCACCTGCCAACCAATACCCAGCCTGACCCGAGCAGTGATCTAGCCCTTCTGGGTAACTGACCCCAGTTTACATACTGGGCATGATGTGCTGTAGTACGGAATACATCTTTGGCTAGTTTTGATAAGGTGTCCTGTCTCAGCTTCCTCCCGGTTTCCCCTCCTCCCTGGCAGAGCATGAGACTCAGAAGTCCTTGGTCAAACTAAGCATTAGTAAGCAGCAACTAAAAACTCTGGTGTTATCAGCGCTGTTCCCAGGCTGAAAGTCAAAAACACAGCACTGCACCAGGTATAAGAAGGAGAAAAACGACTGCTACTGTGGAACCCAGGACAGCTTCACAATTTCCATCTGTAAAATGTTGATTGATAAGCAGGTTTTTCACACAGAGCATTTAAGGAAGAGCAAGACACACTGCATGTTCTTGCCCAGGTAAGGCAACACCTTCATACTGAACAAGCACTGCTTCCTGAGCTGTAGTCAGTCATGAGGAGAGAATCAAAGCCCTTTAGCCACGGTGCTGCAGTGACTGAGACATAGAATCATAGAATAACTAGGGTTGGAAAATACCATACAATTCCAAGCCCCCTGCCATGAGCATTGACACGTCCCACTAAACCATGTCACCCAAGGCTCTGTCCAACCTGGCCTTGAACGCTGCCTGGGATGGAGCATTCACAACTTCCCTGGACAACCCATTACAGGGCCTCACCACCATAACAGGAAAGAACTTCTTCCTTATATCCAGTTTAAACTTCCCCTGTTTTAACCCATTACCCCTTGTCCTATCACTACAGTCCCTAATGAAGAGTCCCTCCCCAGCATCCTTATAGGCCCCCTTCAGATACTGGAAGGCTGGAAGGCTGCTATGAGGTCTCCATGCAGCCTTCTCTTCTCCAAGCTGAACAGCCCCAACTTTCTCAGCCTGTCGTCATATGGGAGTTGTTCCAGTCCCCTGATCATCCTCATGGCCCTCCTCTGGACTTGTTCCAACAGTTCCATGTCCTTTTTATGTTGAGGACACAAGAACTGGACACAATACTCCAAGTGAGGTCTCACAAGAGCAGAGTAAAGGGGCAAGATCACCTCCATCGACCTGCTTGTCACTCTCCTTTTGATGCAGCCCAGGATACGGTTGCCTTTCTGGGCTACAAACGCACACTGCCAGCTCAGGTTCAGTTTCTCATTGACCAACACCCCCAAGTCCTTCTCCACAGGGCTGCTCTGAATCTCTTCTCTGCCTGACCTGTAGCTTTGCCTGGGATTGTTCCAACCCAGTTGTAGGACCTTGAACTTGGCATGGTTAAACTTCATAAGGGTGGCATCAGCCCACCTCACAAGTGTGTCAGTGTCCCTCTGGATGGCATTCCTTCCCTCCAGTGTATCAACTGAACCCCACAGCTCGGTGTCATCAGCAAACTTGCTGAGGGCACTCTCAACCCCACTGTCCATGTCACCGACAAAGATGTTGAGCAAGACTGGCCCCAACACCGATCCCTGAGGGACACCACTTGTTACTGGTCTCCATCTGGACATTGAGCCATTGACCACAACTCTTTGCGTGCAGCCATCCAGCCAGTTCTTTATCCACCGAGTGGTCCATCCATCAAATTGATGTCTCTCCAATTTAGAGACAAGGATGTCGTGTGGGACAGTGTCAAACACTTTGCACAAGTCCAGGTAGATGACATCAACTGCTCTACCCCTGTCCATCAGTTCCGTAGCCCCATCATAGAAGGCCACCAAATTGGTCAGGCAGGATTTCCCTTTAGTGAAGCCATGCTGGCTGTCACCAAGCTCCTTGTTGTTTTTCATGTGCCTTAGCATGCCTTCCAGGAGAATCTGCTCCAAGATTTTGCCAGGCACAGAGGTGAGACTGACTGGTTTGTAATTCCCTGGGTAATCTATTTTCCCTTTCTTGAAAAATGGGGCTTATATTACCCTTTTTCCAGTCATCAGGAGCTTCACCTGACTGCCATGATTTTTCGAATATGATGGACAGCGGCTTACCAACTTCATTTGCCAGATCCTTCAGGACCCGTGGATGGATTTCATCAGGTCCCATGGACTTGTGCACGTTCAGGTTGGTCTTGAACCAGATCCTTTCCTACAGTGGGCACAAGGTCTTCATTCTCAGTCCCTGCGTCTGCCTTGCAAGACCTGGGTGGTGTGGTCAGAGCATTTACCAGTGAAGACTGAGGCAAAGAAGTCATTAAGGACCTCAGCCTTCTCCAAATCCAGGGTAGCCAGTTCTCCTGAGAGCTTCTGTAGTTGGCCCAGGTTGTCCCTAGTCTGTCTTTTATTTTCAGTGGAACTATAGAATCCCTTCCTGTTACCTTTCACATCCCTAGCCAAGTTTAATTCTAACTGGGCCTTAGTTTTCCTAACCTTTTCCCTAGATTCCCTGGTCCCTGTATTCTTCCCAGGCTGCCTGTCCTTGCTTCCACCTTTTATAAGCCTCTTTTTTCCTAGGGAGTTTCCTCAGGAATTCCTTATCCATCTAAGGAGGTCTCCTGGCCCTCCTTCTTCACTTCCTTCTAGTTGGGATGCAACACTCCTGAGCTTGTAGTAGCAGATCCTTGAATATCAACCAACAGTCTTGGGCCCCCCTGCCCTCTATGGCTATATCCTATGGAACCTTACTAAGCAGGTTCCTGAAGAGGCCAAAGTCTGCTGTCTTGAAGTCCAGGGCAGTGAGCTTGCTGCACGTTCTTCTCACTGTCCTGAGGATCTTGAACTTGACCATCTCATGGTCACTGCAACCAAGGCTGCCCTGGAGCATCACAAGTCTGCCCTGAAGCATCACAACCTGGTGTGGGCAACCATGTCCAGATACACGCAGGCAGGCTCTCCTGCTGGGAACTTCTGGAGATTTCTCTTGCTGAAAACAGAGCCACAGGGTTTTGAAGGGTTGTTCACAATGAGGCAAGCTTTCTTCTCATCCACCAGAGAGTCCTGATGCTTCTTATCAATTTTCCAGGCTTTCTCTGGCTAGTGAAGTGAAGAGAAAGGGACACAACAGCTGAAGAACTGGACTTGCCACACAAGGATTGGTGGGACAGCGTGCCCAGGGTTGCTCACGGCATCTTCACTCTCTTCTCAGGCAGGGCCAGGGTATTTCTGAGAGGCAGAAATGTCAGGGCTGCCCTTTCCAGGCCTACCATCACTTACCAAGAGGTTGTAGAGTTTTAATTCAATCCTCATAGACAATGCCAAAGTCTTTTAGAGCGAGAAGCCAGGCTGTGGCACCAGGATGTTCTGGCCTGGGTTGGCCAGCACTGCCAAGGCAAGCTCTATGGCCTGGCTGCAGCCACCCGTTAAGATGACATCTTGCAAAGAGCACACGGAGGTCAGTGGAAAGCACAGCCACTCCAAAGTGCCCCAGCCACATGGGAGAGACATAATGCACAGGCTCTGCTGGGTGAGAGCTTCTCAGTCAAAAAGTCCAGAGGCTGTCTGAAAGCAGGAAACTTCCAACAGCCAGAGAGCTGTAGGAGAAGGACTCAGGGCAGGTATAGGAGCACCAAGAGGGTGCTGTTGGGCAAGGCCAAGGGCTAGGCTTTTGTTGCAGAATGACTCTAAGAGCAGGACCATAGAGCCCTGGAGGACTGTGCGAGCAAGGCAGGGGGTGGCCCCCACAGGTAACCAGAAACCGGACATGGGAGGAGAATGTGGAGGAAGCTGTGTGGGGCTAACCAATACTGTTGTGCCAAGGAGGAGTGGCTGAATACCACTCCTATATATATGTGAACTGCGTCACAAATAAAGTAGAAGTTTGCTTATCACCCATATTGGGTTGGCCTGTCTGCTTCTCCTCACCGCTTACAGTCTTTGGTCCCACAGCTGGGCAGGGGAGGGGCAGCACTCGGTCAGGGCCAGTACCTGGGCCTCCAGGGGTGTTTCCGGACAGGTATAATACACAGCCACCGCTTCCCAGCAGGACTGGTAGCCTGGGGAGAGAGGAGCCAAACATAGCAGGGAGGTTTTAACAGACTGTTTCCTTTTTCTTGCCAGTACAAGGCTCACAGCTGCCACCAAGCCAAGAAAACACATTTGTTAGTGACACTGTCCCAAGGTGGCAGAGACTGTCCTGCTCCAGGCCAAGCCCCATGCAGCCCCATGGCTGGGCCAGGCAGGGACAGAGCCTGGGCAGGGGGGCAGGCTCTGGCCCCAGCCCATCCCAGACACAGAACTGACAGGAGCAGAGTGGAGGGGAGCCACTCTAACCCAGCAGGAGGCCAAGGGCTATTACATGGCCTTCACTGTTTAGTGATGGCACAGGGGCAGCCCTCCATGTCAGTACAGTGTCCTGTGAGGCAGGTGTGATCTCTGATCTGTGCAAGCTCTTTGCACTAACTGCAAGCAGGGCTCATGTTGTCTGTGAAGTCAGGGAGGCCAAGGGGAGTCCCAGTCAAGGCACTTGGCTGCAACCTACAGCAGGGAGAAAAAGTCCTGAGCCTTTCTGGGTGCCTGAAACCCTACCTGCCCTAATGGTTGGGAGAGCTAACAGCTTCTGCAGGAGGCTCTGGGCCTCAAATGGATCATGCATGGAAGGACCCTCAGGTGTATCTGGGGAACATACGTGCTTGTGTATGCATGGAAATATTGGTGAGTGCAGCTGCAGGGTGCTACTGGAAAGATGTCTGTGGACTCCAGATACCTGCTATGGGGTAGGAGCTGGCACATGCCTTCATTCTACTCTCACAGGAAGAGCTTTGTCAACTTACCAACAGATGAGCATAACCATTGCAACTTCCTGAGTCTAAAACCTCCTTCACAGCCCATGTGACCTCATCATTTGTGGGAAGGTTTCCAAACACTGTCGGGTCTCCTTTTCAAAGACTGAAAAATAGTAAAGTTCTCAGTGATCTGCAACAGGCACAGAGCTGTGTGGTTGTCTGGCCTATTCCTAGCTGTTTGCACAAGCTTTGTTCTTCAGAGCCCTCCACTGTGCCAGCCACACAGTGGACCCTGCTGCCCGGAGGCCTGGATCACTATGCTCACCTAAGGACAAGGAGATCATGGCTTTTTTGGGGTTGGGCTCCACCTTTATGGTGTTTACGATGGCTCGGACAAGATTGAAAGTCTTCTTTGACATTTTAGAAGCCCTGACAGCCCATCTTGGCTTCCTGCCTTTCACCTTCCCCAGCGGTGTGATGTTCCTATTGGTCTTGAGATGAACATCCAGCATAGCAGCATGATCTCCATGGCCATTCACTTGGATCAGGTACAAGTCCATCCTGAGAGCTGACAGCGTGAAGTGGATTCCCTAGGCTTAGTTAACACATGCCAAACAAGGGATCTGTCCATTTGGAGACGCAGCCCATGACTCTCCATAAGAAAAACCTCTGAAAGCTGTAAACCCTACCTATTGCCTATGGACAACTCAGCAGCAGCAAGTAGGGCTATATTCAGGGGCCAGGATGGAGTGAAACCCCACACATAAGTGAGAGAACAATGCAGTGGGAAAAGAGGCACCTCTCAGCACTAACTGTGCCATTGCCTAGCATGGACTTGCTGTGCTGAGGAGGAGCAGGCTCCACTAGAGCCAACGACCAAGTGTTAGCAGCATGTTGTAGTTACTGCTTGGCTGCAGACTCAATATTCCACTGACAGAAGGGCCAGGTCATCCCCCTCCTCCCCCCAGCTATCAGCTTGCACACTTCAAGTGGCAACCGTAAGGATCAGCCCACTATGTGGGTTTGCATCCAGAACAGAAATGCAGCACTGTTTAAATCAAATCTCAGATGCCAAAAATGTAGTTCTGGTCCAATGTTATCCGGATGCTCTGGGCAGTGGCAGGGTGTAGGTTACAGACAGCAGAGCAATAGCCCAGCCCTGGGACCCTGGATCAAAAGGCAGTGCTTAGAAAATGGAGCAAGACTATTATGGCCAAGAGATAAATAAGGGAGGTGGCACTGCCTCAGGCAAAGGGCCTGTAGTCCTGCCTGAGGCTGAGTAGTAATCAAGGCACAGCAGAGGAACAGCTGCCTTCTAGGCCCCAAAATGCACACAAAAGTGACTTACATACATATCCCAGCACCTATACCCAGAGCATGAGCCAGCCCCAGCCAGCAAAAGCCTTACTTACAAACTGCTGCTGGCTTAGAGTTTTCCACCTGTTAGGGACCAGGCATAGGGCAGAGACCTCCTGAGCCACCAAGACCATTCTTGCTGATACTGGCATACTATCTTGTAATTCTGCCACAAACTGCTTATGCTTTCTGTACTGCCTTGTTTCTCTGCTCCACTGAAATGCAATTCAGTGAACAGTGGCCCTTTCCCGATGGTAGTTACTTAGCCCCATGCTTGCAGATATTCACAATATAGTTATCCCTCACTGCAGAGCTAGAGGGGTTGTATCATTGCACGGTTCAGGTATGATTTGCCTTCTAAGCAAATTTTTCACTGCTTCAGTGAAGTTTGTTCCTAGAGATGCCCCATGGTGCAGAGCCTCATTAAGCTATTTATAGCAATTTAGGCTGATCTAGGAGGGTCACAAAGCAAGACTTCAGCTTCTCTGCTGCTAACACCTTCTGGGTCTCATTTCTACCAAAGAAAAGGAGCTGAAGAAATATTCATTAGGGCTGCATAAAAGCTGAGCAGAGAAAAAAGCCATATATCTCAGTTCAACAGCAGGGCTGAGTCCTAAATTCCCAGTGCAGAGTCGATCCCAGCAGAGCCTTCACACCACCCTGCAACATGGTTCTTGTGCAAAGGGGAGCTGCGGACACAAGCACAGTGCATGCCTTCAACATAGGCAGCCAGGGAATATCTCCCCACATCTCCCCCGAAAGAAGCAAAGTACCAGAGCACAGAACATTACCTTCTTGTCCTGTGTTCAGCAGTAGCAGTCATTTTTCTCAATCTTAGTAGCTGGTGCAGTGCTGTGGTTTTGACTTTCGGCCTGGGAACAACGCTGATAACACCAGCATTTTTAGTTGTTGCTCAGTAATGTTTACTCTGACAAAGGACTTTCTGAGTCTCATGCTCTGCCAGGGAGGAGAGGAAGCTGGAAGGAAGCAGAGACAGGACACCTGACCCAAACTATCCGAAGAGGCATTCCATAACACAGCACATCATGCCCAGTATATAAACTGGGGTCAGTTACCCGGAAGGGCTAGATCACTGCTCGGGTTGGGCTGGGTATCGGTTGGTGGGTGGTGGGTGGTTGCATTCTCTCCCCTTGTTATTTCCCTTATCATTATTATTATTGGTGGTAGCAGTAGTGCTTTTGTATTATACCTTAGTTACCGGACTGCTCTTATCTCAACCCATGGGATTTACATTCTTTTGATTCTCCTCCCTATCCCTCCAGGAACAGGGGGAGGAGGGGGGGGGGAGTGAGCGAGCGGCTGTGTGGTTCTGGGTTGCCAGCTGGGCTTAAACCTTGACACTTATGCAGCACAGAAAGGGAGCCACCCACAAGCTTGGGGGTCCAATTCCTACTTTTCATCCAGGACTAATCCCCTTAAGAAGAAATTCCTACAAATTCTTGCCCATGAAATAAGCCCCCAAACTGGGCATTGGGACTGAATTGTTTAGCCATTGGCTCCCGGAGAGGGCTGGTCTCCACACCCAAAACCACCCTCTCCTCCCCATGGCAGCTATGTTCAAACACCTAGAACACGCCTGCGCATTAACTCTTTCTGGGGGCAGCCTACAGAGAGACACAGCTTGGCTTCCTGGAGGCCCTGGCTGACCCCCTTCAGTACCACTTCCCTCAGAACTCAAAGGCTGTGGGGGGCAAATCTGCACAGAGCCCAGGTAGTCCAGCCCTAGCATCTTGTAATGCACCAAGAATGAATTGATGGACCCCAAAGCCTGCAGAAGGCATCAGTCTGTCCTGATCTCAAAGGCTCTGGGCTCCTTAATGCACTGGCTGAGAAAGGACTGCGGCATCATTTCAATTAGGAGACATCTTCCTCCATAAGCTGAAGGGAGTCAGGCACTTCCCTAGTTGGTGTCTTGGAGGCACCAGGACCTGAAGGGTTAAAGGAAGCTCAATTGACATGGGTTTGGTGGTTTGGTTTTTTTCTTTTATTTTGATTGCTGGAAGATCCAAGCAAAACTCCTATTTTTGACAGCTAACAGAAATGATGTAAGTCTTCCCTTTCTGATGGTACTGCAAAGCACAAATGACACCATACCCAGAAGGTCCTTTTTTGCTAAGTGATGTGAAATCCATGCCTCCCTGTCCCTTGACTCCTGCAGGTCTGGGATAAATGAGAGGCATCTGACCTTTCCTGTCTTCCAAGGGCTGCTCCAAGTCTTCCCTTACTGCCTTGGCAGCAAATGGCCAGAGAACAGAGAGCTGTTCAGGGACAAGAGGGATGCTGCTAATCTTGGAAACAGACTGCTGAAGCCTTTGCTGCAGAGGCCAGTGGTCACTGTAATTTTGCCTGTTTCCTCCTGCTGCTGCATGGCCAGAATGACCACTCATGCTCAACCCATGCTCACCACACCAGCAACAGGGCTGTACCTCCCCAGGCACCAGCAGTGGCCCCTTCCCTCCACACTGGGGTGACTGGGGAGCCGTGACCTACCGCTAACCACAGTGCTGCAATGGGCACTGCTGAGGCCACAATAGGGGCCAGGGCTTGGGTTGGGGGCAGCTGGAGGTGGTGGCCCCCCACAGCAGCCACCCCTGGGGGCTTGGACATGGAATAGCACCTTTCAAAAATGCTTCATAGGCAATCTCTTGTGCTGAAGCTTCTTGGACTCTTCTGCTGAGAGCTGCACAGGTCCAGACTATTTTCTCTATTCTTTTTACAGAAGCCTGACATGAGTGACCTTCAGAAGTTCATGCAGGCCCTCTCCAAGCACCTACAGGTTATTTTCTCACTTCTCATCTCTTGCCATGCTGCAGCCCTGCCAGGGTTAAATGTGGCAGTGAGAGGCCTCAAGGATGATGCTCCATGTTCTGCCTAGCAACAAACATGGAGCTGATGCAACCAGAGCTCTATCGCAATACTGCACACAGCAGTGGGGTTCAAGGGAGGGCATGGCAGCAGCCTGCTGCCAAGAGGGGAAAAAATGTGCCTCTGGAGACACAGGTAGACCTAGTTACATAAGGCTGAAATCCTGGCCAGAGGCAGGGGGAGGAGGGGTGTACAATGGGGTTAGTGTGTTTCTCCTGCTATTACTATTCCTTTCTCATCTCTGCATGACTCCATGGGGCTTTCACATGGGGCCTGCAGCCCATCACTGTGCACCTTGTGGTGCACAGAGCCTCCCAGGGCTGAAGCAGGAGCACACAGCTCAGCAATTTATATTCTACAAATCTGGCTAAGCACCCATCATGTGGTGCGGTGAAAGAGGCGGCTGTACCCTGCAGGATGCAAGGTACCCTGCAGGAAGCAAGGCAGCTGCCTGTCTTGGTTGTTGGGATGTCTGTACCCCACCAGCCCTGACTAGCCTCCCCCCTGCAGTTTGTTCCTCTGCCTTAGCATCTTTTCCCCACAAGTCACACACCTCTTCTGCTCCCTCTTCCTTGTGTAGCTTGGGAAATTGATTTCTGTCTTTTCCCAATGGAAGGAAAAACTGGTGGTGGCTTCAGTGTTTCTTTGGTACTGCCTTGCTCTAGTACCAGGACTGCCCAGAGCCCCGTTTCTGTGAACAGAGGCCAAGCCAGCAAGAGCAAGTGGATCCCTCTTCCACAGCCACAGTTACAAAGCAGGAATGACATTTGGGTAAAGCAGGCTGAAGCATCACTGCACCAACAAACCCATGTCCCTGTCAGGCTGCAGGTGGGACATCCATCAGTGGAGTTTTGCCCATGTGCCCTTCACCCCCATTCAGGGTGCACTGCTCCAGGGACAGACACCCACTGTACTCTGCACAGAAATCCACCAAGGTCAATAACAAATCAAGTCACTAGTTACCTCCTCACAGTTTGCTTTTATTTTCAGCAATTTCTGTCTTCGCCTTTCTGACACTGGTACAGCCCCAACTGGTTCAGGGTTGGTATCCACAAATATGTGTGTAGCCTAATCTCTGTTTGGTCTTTGCATTTCCAGTTGAATCAGCTTTGAATAACCAAATATGTGATTTTTCCTTTTCATTTTTTTTTATTTTTTTAAAACAACTTATTGTTAATATCTCATTTAGATGAACAAGCAGACATGAAGACCTCATGAATTTTGTGACTGATTATCAATTCCCACATCATATTTATAACACTGCAGCAGGTTTCCTGAAGTGCAGGGACAAGCCTTGTCTGTTACAGGTCAGGCCACTCTGAAAATGTACATATACACAGTTAAATCTGCATCGCAGCGTGGGCCAGGCTGCTGTGCCAAACCTACATAGATCTGCATGAGTCCCTGTTCAAGCCATGATGATGGCCCTGCTCCAGCAATCTTAATTGCCCAGAATTCACCTGAATTCACCCGTTATCTCCTTGCATAACCAGAGCAGAAAATCAGCTCCAAGGAAAACCAGTATAGGTTGTACAAAGCTGTGCAAACATTGTTTAAGAGCCAGAAAGATGCCACAATCCGCACAGTGACTCTAAGCCAGTAACCAAGTGTCGTGGTTTAAAACCAGGCAGAGGGCTCGTTCACTCACTCCCCCCCACCCCCCCTTCTTGCCCTCCCCCTACTCCCGGAGGGACGGAGAGGAGAATCGAAATGAATGCAACTCCCATGGGTTGAGATAAGAACAGTTTAGTAACTAAGGTATAACACAAATCACTACTGCTACCACCAATGATAATAATGATAAAAGAAACAATGAGGGAAGAGAATGCATCACCTCACCACCAGCCAACCGATAACTCGCCCCCCCCAACCCAACCAAGCACCGACCGATACCTCCTCCAACCCTGCAGTCTACCAGCCCTTCCGGGTAACTCCCAGTTACCTCCTCGGCATGACGTGCTGTGGTATGGAATACCTCTTTGGCTAGCTTGGGTGAGGTGTCCTGTCTCTGCTTCCTCCCGGCTTCCCCTCCTCCCTGGCAGAGCATGAGGCTCACAAAGTCCTTGGCCAAACCAAAACATCCTTGTTTTCAGCTCTGTTCCCAGGCCGAAAGTCAAAACACTGCACTGCACCAGCTACCAAGAAGGAGAAAAATGACTGCTACTGCTGAACCCAGGACACCAAGTGACTCAAAAATATACAATAGCTACTTTATCTATCTTCATGTACTTAGGATCATTTTTTATTTGATCTCAGAAATAACAATCGGAAAGACACTAAAAGGCAAATGGTACAGTGTAGCTGGAGGTGCCTCATGCTGGGAAAAGCAGTCTGTACAGCAGGCAGTTTGTAGGATGCTCTTGCCACGTGTGAGCTGGGCTTTGGGAAGGGGAGCACTGGCACCTGGGGCCTGTCTGATCTCTGCACTTTTGACAGTGAACAAGGTGCTCACCTGCACAGGGATGCAGCACATTCAGTAGAGGCAGTGACATTACCTAGGCTCATGCTAGAGTTCTCTGCAGACCCTGGGCAAGGGCTCAAAACAGGGGCATCAATACACTTGCCTCAATGAGCAGTCTCCAACAACTGCAATTTCTTCTGTCAAGAAAACTATGAACATACAACCCAAATGCTTTCATGACCCTAGCATCTTGTGGGCCTCTCACAATACTGCTAGGATACAGACATAAATAATAACTATAATCACAAACAAGTTTTTTAACCATATCCAATTTGGTAGCCAAGAAGTAAGTCCATTCCATAATTCTTCAAATCCCCAGGAAGAATCAGTAATATAATATAATGTAATAGGCCAGCCCCTCCGATGACTGAATTTGACCACAGTGATGGAAAACCATTATCTGCCCAAACAATCATCTCCAGCAACAACTGCTCATTTCCATAAAGTGGTGGAGCTGGGGTGTGTGAGACAAGTATTGTCTTTTACTTGGGAGTGGCTAAATCACATCCATTTTGATTAAAGCTAAGCTCACTGCTTCTTGACCATGCCAACAGCAGAAAGAGAGAACAAAATATTCCCCTCAACTTGACAGCAGCTTTGTAAAGGTTTGCATGCTGTTAAGACACCTTGTCGTGGTTTAAGCCCAGCTGGCAACCGAGATGCACGCAGCTGATTGCTCACTCCCCTGACGCAGCTCCCCCCACTCCTGGAGGGATGGGGAGGAGAATCAAAAGAATGTAACTCCCACGGGTTGAGATAAGAACAGCCTAGTAACTAAGGGATAACACAAACCACTACTGCTACCACCAATAATAATAATGATAAGGGAAATAACAAGGGAAGAAAATACAACTGCTCAACACCGGCTGACTGATACCCAGCCCAACCCGAGCAGTGATCTAGCCCTTCCAGGTAACTGACCCCAGTTGATATAGAGGGCAAGATGTGCTGTGGTATGGAATAACCCTCTGGCTAGTTTGGGTCAGGCGTCCTGTCTCTGCTTCCTCTTGGCTTCCCCTCCTCCCTGGCAGAGCATGAGACTCAGAAAGTCCTTGGTCAGAGTAAACATTACTGACCAACAACTAAAAACGCTGGTGTTATCAGCGTTGTTCCCATGCCAAAAGTCAAAACCACAGCACTGCACCAGCTACTTAAGAAGGAGAAAAATGACTGTGACTGCTGAACCCAGGACAGTATCCACACCTTATTCCATAACATTCAGGTCATGCTCAGACCCCACATTTTTACAATATATCATTACTCTTGTATCATATGTATATATACATACACACACACACACACAAATATCATTCCTTAGTGCATGGACCAATCCCTATAAAGCTGCTGAGTTCGTCTGGTACATGATATCAGGCTCCATCTCTTATAACAGTTTTCACAGCAGGAGAGACTGTGTGCAGTGCTGGACTGTTGCCTGCTGATGATACTGAGGAACTCGTCACTGCTGAGCTCGTCTGGCTACATCAAAAGTCATTCTTTGTTGGAATGATGGTCAGAGGGGAGTCAGGGCCAGTCGCTAATGATCTGGAGACATCTAGTTGGTGAGCTATAAAAGAGCTACATAGCAGGTAACAGCATACAACTGGGTTCATTGGCTGTTTTCCCCTAAAATCAAATCCCCCTGAGGTACACATCGGACCTCCCCATTTCCTGCATTACCCACCAAGTATATCCGGGTCCCAGAGCAAAAGCAATCCTATGAGTGGGTTTGCCTTTATCTGAAGCAGGAATAACCCAGACCGTCTTCCCCAGCAAATTCTTCATGTGCACCACAGGAACTTTGTCCCCCTCTACAATATGTAAAAGTTCTGACTGAGCCGGGCCAGCCCTGTTGGCAGATCCCCTAGAGTTGACCAACCAGGTGGCCTTTGGTAAATGTGTATCCCAATGTTTGAAAGCCCCACCACCCACTGTTCTCAGCGTAGCTTTAACAGCCCATTCTACCTATTGATTTTCCCAGAAGCTGGTGCATGGTAGGGGATGTGATATACCCACTCAATGCCATGCTCTTTGGCCCAAGTGTTGATAAGGTTGCTCAAGAAATGAGTCCCATTGTCTGCCTCTATTCTCTCTGGGGTGCTGTGTAGCCACATAATCTGTTTCTCAAGGCCCAGGATAGTGTTCCAGGCAGTGGCATGGGGCACAGCGCATGTTTCAATCCATCAGGTGGTTGCTTCCACCAGGGTAAGCATATGGCGCTTGCCTTGGCAGGTTGGTGGGAGTGTGATATAGTCAATATGCCAGGCCTCCCCATATTTGTAATTCAGCCATCGTCCTCCATACCAAAGAGGGTTTAACTGCTTGGCTTGTTTAATTGCAGCACAAGTTTCACAGTTGTGAATGGTCTAGGCAGGAGTGTCCATTGTTAAATAAACCCCTTGATCACGAGCCCAACTATATGTTGCATCACCACCCTGATGGCCTGAAGTGTCATGGGCCCACTGGGCCAAAAATAATTCACCCTTATGTTGCCGATCTAAGTCCATCTAATCCACTTCAATCTTAGCAGCTTTATCCACTTGTTGTTTGTTCTGGTGTTCCTCAGTGGCCTGACTCTTGGGTACATGAGCACCTACATGGCGTACCTTCACCACCAGGTTCTGCACCCGGGCAGCAATATCTTGACACAGTGCAAGCAGCCCAACCTCTGCATTGCCAGTTGCTCTGCTTCCATTGCTGCAACCACCCCCACAGGGCATTTGCCACTATCCAAGAGTCATCATAGAGTACTGGCCACTTTTCTCGTACAGCAATGTCCAAGACTCGCTGGATGGCTTTCACCTCGGCAACCTCTATCCACCCTCTCCTTCAACAGTTTCTGCAACTTGCTGTCGGGGACTCCATGCAGCTGCCTTACATCTCCAATGCTTTCCCACAATACGGCAAGAGCAATCAGTAAACAAGGCATATAGCTTATCACTTTCTGACGGTTTACTATATTGTGGGGCCTCTTCAGCACACATCACCTCCTCCTCTGGTGACATTCCAAAATGCTTGCCCTCTGGCCAGTCCATGATGACTTCTAGAATGTCTGGATGACTGGGATTTCCTATTCAAGCTCATTGTGTAATTAATGCAGCCCACTTACTCCATGTAGCATCAATTGCATGATGTGTAGAGGAGACCTGCCTTTGAACATGCAGCCCAGCATGGAAAACCAGGGTGCCAGGAGTAGCTGTGCTTCAGTGCCAATCACTTCTGAAGCAGCTTGAAACCCTTCATAGGCTGCCAGTATCTCTTTTTTCAGTTGGAGTATAGCTGGCCTCAGATCCTCTGCATCTCCAACTCTAAAAGCAGAGGTGTCGACCTCGAGTCTCCCCTGAAGCTTTCTGCCAGAGGCTACAGATAGGACCATTCTCCCCGGCTGCGGCGTAGAGTACCGTTTTTATATCTGGCCCGGTCCGGACTGGTCCAAGGGGTACTGCGTGAACTCTCATTTAATTTGTTCAATGCTTGTTGCTCAGGGCCCCATTTAAAATCATTCTTCTTCCAGGTCACATGATAGAGAGGGATTACAACCCAACTGTAATTTGGGATGTGCATTCTCCAGATCCCCACAACACCTAAGAAAGCTTGTGTTTCTTTCTTATTAGTTGGTGGAGACATTGCTGTTATCTTGTTGATCACATCTCTGGGGATCTGGCGACATCCATCTTGCCATTTTATTCCCAGAAATTGAATCTCCTGTGCAGGTCCCTTGACCTTACTCCTCTTTATGGCAAAACCAGCTTTCAGCAGGATTTGGATTATTTTCCTCCCTTTCTCAAAAACTCATTCTGCTGTGTCACCCCACACAATAATGTCATCAATGTATTGCAGGTGTTCTGGAGCTTGCCCCTGTTCCAGTGCAGTCTGGATCAGTCCATGGCAGATCGTAGGGCTCTGTTTCCACCCCTGGGGCAGTTGGTTCCAAGTGTACCAGACGCCCCTCCAAGTAAAAGCAAACTATGGCCTGCACTCTGCTGCCAAAGGAATTGAGAAAAATGCATTGGCAATATCAATTGTGGCATACCACTTGGCTGCCTTTGACTCCAGTTCATACTGAAGTTCTAGCATGTCTGGTACGGCAGCACTCAAGGGTGGTGTGACTTCATTCAGGCCACAATAGTCTACTGTTAGTCTCCGCTCTCTGTTAGACTTTTGCACTGGCCATATGGGGATATTAAAAGGGTGAGTGGGTCCTACTGATCACTCCTTGGCTCTCCAGTCTACGGATCAGCCTATGGATGGGAATCAGGGAATCTCGGTTGGTGCGATATTGCCATCAGTGCACTGATGTGATTGCGATTGGCACTTGTTGCTCTTTGACTTTCAGCAACCCCAAAACCGAAGGATCCTCTGAGAGACCAGGCAAGGTGTCTTTGAAGTCTTTGAAGTACCCTCTCCTGAGGTAGTCTATGCCAAAGATGCATGGAGCCTCTGGACCAGTCACAGTGGGGTGCTTTTGCCATTCCCTCCCAGTCAGGCTTATTTCAGCCTCCAGTACAGTCAGCTCCTGGGATCCTCCTGTCACTCCAGACATACATATGGGTTCCACCCCTTGACAGCTTGATGGCATCAGGGTACACTGTGCACCGGTATCTACTAGAGCCTTATACTTCTGTGGGACTGATGTGCCAGGCCATCTGATCCACACAGTCCAGTAAAGCCAATTGTCCTCTACCTCCACATCAATGGGGGGCAGGGCCCCTGTAATAGTGATTATAATATTGGTCACTTATGTCTTGTAGAAAGGGATTAGTCTTCTTTATCACAGGAGATGGAATAAAATCAGCTCTTCCACTCCGTCTGGGAACCTGCTCATCAGAGACTGAAGCTGCAGCTTTTGTGGGATGATCATCCTTGATCTTTGTTCTCCTCTTCAATTCACACACCCATTCCTCCAGAGCTGAGGTAGGTTTTCCACCCCACTTCCTCATGTCTCCTCTGTGATCCCATAGGTAAAACCATAGGGTGGCCTGTTGCATGTACCTCCTGTATCTTCTCTCTTGAGCAGTAGGACACATTTTGTTAATAGCTGGGACGTGGGTTGGGACACGTGGGAAGCTGGATAGATCGGATAGGTCGTTTCTCAATTGTTTGAACACCTGGGACAGTTTTTCCACAGCTGAAATGATGGAAGGGGTGAGACTGTCTTCGAACTCTTGAAGTTGACAAGTAATTTCATCCACTGTTGGAGGTACTACGTCATGCCAGGTTATTGACGCCTTTGAGTGGCCATATGATTATGGTGCACTCTGTGTAAATTTCTGCCACATGGGTCGTGTACATTCGAATTCATCAGGATCTACGGATGCATTCCCAACATCCGGCCTGCGATAGATCATCTCTACAGTGACTGATTCCCTTCAGAAACTGCATGCCTTTCTCTATCGTGGTCCGCTTGGCTGAATGACTCATAACATCATCCTTGTATGGAAACCTTTCTTTCACAGCTGCCAAGAGCCGCCTCCAAAGGTTGAGGGACCATTTCTCTTTTGCAATTGCTTTGTCAATTTCTTCTTCCCTGGCAAGTGATCCCAGCTGCTTAGCTTCCCTACCTTATCGTTTGTGACCATTGGCCCCATTGTCCCAGCATAGGAGCAACCAGGTGATGATGTGCTCCCCTGGATGACGGGTAAAGCCTTTTCGCATATTCAGTAGCTCGGTTGAGGTCCAGGGTCGAGAAATCACCCCTTCCTCTTCCACTTTCTTCAGTTAATGTAATAATAACAACGCTTTTTCAGATGTTGTACCATGTTGTAAGTGCATTGGTTCTTAAACTTTCTTCACTGTGAAGGTTGCTTTTTGTGGTTCTTGTTTACTTTTCCCCTTGTGTACAGGGGCAATTTATATTTGCAAGAATTTGTCCTTTGGTTTAGCTGCAGTGATTATCACTGTGGTTGGAGTGGCTGCAGTATCTGTTGTTGGGGTTGGTGCTGCCTCTGTGCTTGGGGGTTGAGTAGCAGCAGCAGTTGCCGTGTCTTTTGCTGTTGGGGCTTGAGTAGCTGCTGTACTTGTCGCTGGGGTTGGTGTAGTTGCTGTGGTTGGAGTTGGAGTAGCTGTATTGCCTTTTGCTTTGCCATCAGACCCAGGGACATCTTTTTCCCTTTGAAGATGCATGATAGTGTTGAACATGGCTCTGTAAGCAAAGCTGAGGGAGGTTTTCTATCCCACTTCCCCATGTCTTCTCCATGATCCCGCAGGTAAAACCATAGGGTGGCCCGTGGCGTATACCTTCTATATATTCTCTCTCGAGCAGTAGGACGCCTTTTGGTAATAGCTGGCACATGTGCTGGTACACGTGAGGAGCTGTATAGATCAGATCGATCATCTCTCAATTGTTTGAGGTCCTGGGAGAGTTTTTCCACAGCTGAAATGATGAAAGGGGTGATATTGTCTTTGAACTCTCGGAGTTGATGAATCATTTAATCCACTGTTGGTGGTTGGGTTTCCCAGGCTGAAAGTCAAAAACACAGCACTGCACCAGCTACTAAGAAGGAGAAAAATGACTGCTACTGCTGAAACCAGGACATGCAGAAACTCCCATAGTGAGTTAGCTGACTGCATCACCAGTGTACGACTTCGAAATTCTTTATGACTGGTTATGTATGTGTTTGCTTTAAGACCATGGAGGTTGTGAATAAACTAGTATTCTTTCCAGTAGGTTTTCTGAGTTGAAGAGCCTGAACCTCTCTCATAATTGAAACAAGGGGGCACAAAATCACAAAATGGAATATAGAAACCTTTATAATTAGATTTAAGTAATGTTAAGTTTGATGGCTTTGTAACAGTAGCAATGGAAAATTACTGAGGTGCATGATACATAGAGAAAAAAATAGATTACAGCTAGGGAACATACTGAGAATTCTTGTACAAGATAAATTGTTATAGTTGTGACATAGTTTAAGAAAAACAGTCTAGAAGAACAGGACACAGGGATAAAGAATATCTGCGAACGGCAGGTGTCCAGGATGGGCTACTGTTAAACTAACTGATAAGTAGGAGGATAGGAGGATTATTATGTCTCTGGTGCTAACGAACCAATTAAACTGGTATAAGCATCTACTGCGCATGCCTCAAAGGCTGCCAGAAGTGATGAAGATTTTTGGAAGAAGTAAACGACCCTCAGAGACCACCACCACAATTCTGTACGCATGCGGGGAACTTTCTAGAACATTATGTAATCCATATGTAGCCTCATGAATATGTATGCATGCCCAGTGGCTATAAAAGGATGGCTTGTGTGGCAATGGGGAGACACACGTTAGGAGGAGCTATTCCCCGTGTCTCCCGGAGCCACAATAAAGAATACCTGCTTGTCAGCTTGAAAACTTTGTTGGCAAGTTTGTTCCTGGAGTTTTCTCCAAATCAATTTGGCGACCCACATGGGACCCTCTCTGCTCAGCTGCAGGGCCCGCTGAGGACAGGGCTCCCTAGGGCCCTTGGGAATTTTTCCCGGAGGGACCCCTTGACTCATTAGGATCGCTGCGGGAGCAGACAAGGACCATCTCATAAAAGGTATTCTTTTCTTTTATATAGTTTGTAAGGTGCAGGGGGCATCTCGGTTTGGTAAATTGGTTTGGTAAATTGGTAAGCGTACGCATGGTTTGGAAGCCTTCCGTAAATCGAGATAGATAGGAAATCTCGTAGGTAAAGGCGTAGGTAAAAGCTGCTAGAGTCCGTTTGGTATACACCCACAAGAAGCAGGGGGCTTCTTGTGGTTTGGGTCCTGCAAGACGCAGGGGGTGTCTTGTGGAAATGGTTTTGGATGTTGCTGGTATTTATTTTGTGGCTTGTTACATAAGGATTTTGGTCTTGTGATTTTGGTATCAGTGACAGACAGTTATAACTAAGCAGGGGATGGTCTGAGCCATAGGGGTTACGATGTATTGCTTTTGATTCTACTGGTATTTGTCTTATTTTGTGGCTTTTTACAGTAATGATTTTGGTACTGGTGACAGGATGTTATAACTGTGTTATTAACTGTTGTTTGGTTGGTTGAATCTTAGTCTCTGTCTTTGTCTCAAGTGTTGTAACTGTGTGGAGTGTGTCTGTGGGATCCCGTTTGTGTGTGTGCGTGAATGTGAGATTGATAATGGAAAATCAGCAGAGTGAAGACATCTTGAAAAAGAGTCTTTTGGGTGCATTTTGGCACACTGGAAAGAACTTGAAGAGTCTCCTGGGGGCTCGGTAAATAAGAAAACATTGGTAAAATATTGTAACCGATGATGGCCTTTGTATACTTTGGAAGATCAGGAAAAATGGCCTAAAAATGGCACTCTGAACTATAATACATTGTTACAATTAATGTTGTTTTGAGGGGGCAAAGAAAAATGGCATGAAGAAATATGTGCAGATATGTTTTTCACTTTAAGATATCATACGGAGTGTCAGACTGAATGCAAAATTAATACAGCTCTGCCAGATTTCTTAATTTCGGCCTTGGAGAAAACCAGAAAAACTGAAAGCTAAGCTGAAGAGATGTTGTTTAGCCTGTGATATTGGGGAAAGTTGTTTAAAGGTAAAAAAACAGTAATCAGGAAGATAGGTTGAAAATTATGTATCACAGGTACCTCCGAGAGAAGCAGCTTCTGTATCGGTCCTATTTGATATTGATAAGGAGGAAGAGATTGCTGTCACTGGCAACAAGCGCCACATTCCCATTTAGAGTTAAGAAGGGGTTAAACCAGAAGTGCAGTTGCAGAGGCAAGCATCTGCAGCCCCTGCAGAGAAGGGTGAGCAGCTGTGGAAAAGAAAAAAAAAAGGGAAAACCAAGGGGGAAAGGCGGGGAGCTCAAGCAGCTCCTGTGTTTGAGCATGGAGGAGCGGGCTCTTCTGTGGAACCTGATTGGTGTGCGTGCTATGGGGAGTTTGGACGTTGGAAGTGAGACTGCCCTGAGGGGGGGGGGCAGTGCCATGGGGTGGCTCCGGTGACTGAATTGGAACTAGACTGAGACGGACCTGGGGAATCTACATTAGCAGATACACTGATTAAATTAAAACCACGGACTAGAGGAAATAAAGGGGAATTTCAGGAATTTTAGTGGATACAGGAGCAACTTATTTGGTGTTAAATCAGAGAGAAAAGAATTCGTTACAGATGTGGGAGCTACTGGCCACCAAGAAAAAGTGGGGAAAAAAAAAAGGCATTCTATCTGAAACCTTTAAAGTACAAACTGGGAAAACAAATAGGAATGCATAAATTTTTATGCATGCCAAATTCTCTAAAATCTTCATTAGGGCGAGAAGCAATATTTAAAGAAGGCAAAATGGAATTTAGACTTAAAAACAATCAATTAATTGCAGTTTTGAGTTTATCTTTAATTCAATAGAAAAGCAAAAAGGAGGACCTCCCTGAAATAGAAGAAATCCTTAATCAGGTATATGTGGGAGTACGGGCATCTGAAGTTCCAGGTAAGGCAAAAAATACTTTGCCTGATGATGTGGAAATAAAAAAGGGGAGCCTGCCCAATTAGAATAAAACAGTATCCCTTAAAATCAGAAGATCAAAGGGAATGAAAAAAAAATTGATAAATTTTTAAAATATAGATTATTAATTGAATGTGAATTGGAATATAACACTTGTATCTGGACAGTAAAGAAATATGATGGGAAAAGTTGCAGACTGGTTTACGATCTCAGGGTAATCAACAAAATTGCAGAGGATATTTGTCCAGTAGTAGCTAATTCGTATGATTTATTGACTGAATAGTAATCAGAAATGGTTTGCCATCCTGGATTTAAAGGACACTTTCTTTTGCTTACCATTGGCCAAAGAAAGCCAAAATTATTTGCTTTCGAATGAGAAAATCCTGACACAGGAAGAAAAACTCAATTAACTTGGACAGTATTACCACAGGGGTTTAAAAACAGTCCAGCAATTTTTGGAAATCAGTTAGCCCGAGAATTAGAATTATGAAAGCCACCTGCTCAGATGGGAACTCTGTTACAATATGTGGATGACCTGTTAAATGCCACAGAAACAAAGGAAGAATGTGTCCAGTGAATGGTGGGATTATTGAATTTCTGGGACTGAATGGTTATTGGGTAATGTCCTGGGTTCAGCAGTAGAAGTCATGTTTTTTCCTTTGTGTTAGCTGGTGCAGTGCTGTGTTTTGACTTCCAACCTGGGAACAGTGTTGGTGAAGCCGATGTTTTCGGTTGTTGCTAAGTGATGTTTACCCTGACCAAGGACTCTGTGAGGCTCATGCTCTTCAGCATCTTTTGCTTAGAAGGAAAACCACCTATGACAACTTGAGTGAGCAAGTCACCTGACTGGGTTTAAACCACGACAGGTATCCAGACAAAAGGCCCAACTAATCCAAACCCAAGATTTCTACCTAGGATATGAAATAACAGGAGGACAGAGAGAACTTGGAACTGCCAGAAAAGAAGCCATTTGCCAGACTCCACAACCATTGACTGTCAAGGAGCTCGGGACATTCCTGGGAATGACGGGATGATGCAGACTTTGGATCCATGATTATGGTGTTCTGGTAAGACCACTATATGAACTGTTGAAGGGAAACCCTCCCTCTCTGGACTGGACTGATAAAGTAGAGAAGGCTTTTAGAAATTTAGAGTTAATGAGAGCTGCAGCTCTGTGACTTCTGGATGTGACTAAACCGTTTTGGCTATATTCCTATGAAAAACAAGGAATAGCCATGGGGGTCCTTTCTCAGAAACTAGGGCCATACAGAAGGGCAGTGAAACAGCTGAATGAAATGAGCAAAGGATGGCCTGGATGCCTAAGGGCTGTGGCAGCAGTTGTCATGAATATTGAAGAGGCTCGCAAATTCACCTTGGGACAAAAGATTACTGTGCAAGTGTCCAATGTGGTATCAGCAGTCCTGGAAAAGAAAGGAGCCCACTGGTTATCTCCTTCATATTTTTTAAAATACCAGGCCACCATTGTAGAACAGGATGATATAGAAATCGTGGTCACTAACGTTGTGAATCCAGCATCTTTTTTTGCAGGAAAAATCGACAGAACCACTAACACACGACTGCTTGACCACCATAGAGACTGTATATTCGAACAGACCAGATTTGAAAGAAAAACCTCTGGAAGATGCTGATTCTTGGTTTACTGATGGTAGTAGCTTCAGGAAAAACGGTAAACGAAAGGCAGGATATGCCATTACCATCACTTCACAGGTAATAGAAGCTAAACCTTTACCTGCGAACACCTCTGCCCAGAAGGCAGAAATAATAGCATTAATGAGAACCCTGGAATTGGCTAAAGATAAAAGGATAAATATTTGGACTGATTCTAAATATGCATTTGGTGTGGTACATGCACATGGTGCTATCTGGAAAGAATGAGGACTTTTGAACACACAAGGGAAACAGATTAAACATGCTACAGAAATTCTACGATTACTGGAAGCTGTTCAGCTACCTGAAGAAGTAGCTATTATGTACTGTAAAGGACATCAACAAGGTGACTCTGATCAGGAAATTGGAAATAATTTGGCTGATTTTGAAGCCAAACCAGCACCTGAACAATCTAAAATCATGTCCTTAATCCCTGACGGCAAACTAACAATTGAAAAATCTAAACCTAGGCATTCAAAAGAGGATAGAAAATTGATTAAGGATCTAAAAGGACAAGAAAATAAAGAGGATTGGGCTCAAATACCTGATGGGCGAATTGTAATCCCCTATAACCAACTCTGGGAGTTAGTTCAGGAAGAACATAATAAAACTCATTGGGGTAGCAACTCTTTGTATAAATATTTAGACAAACAAATTGTAGGAAGGAGTCTATACACCACCGTTCAATTCAGTTATGTCTTAAGAATAATCCTAAAACTGAAAATAGAAATCAAATTGGGACAATTGAGAGAGGAAGTTTTCCGGGACAGCAGTGGCAAACAGATTTTTCTGAATTACCAAGAAAAGGGGTTTATCGATATTTGTTGGTGCAAACGGATACTTTTTCAGGCTGGCCAGAAGCATTCCCTTATAGGATAAATAATGCAAGGCAGGTGATTAAAACATTATTAAATGAAATATTACCTCATTTTGGACTACCAGCGGCAATTTCTTATGACCAGGATTCACATTTTAGTGCAAAATTGTTACAAGAAATTAGCAAAAAATTAGAAATTGATTGGAAACTACATGTTCCATATAGGCCTCAGGCCAGTGGGCAAGCACGAAAGATGAACCATCTGATTAAACAACAGATTAGTAAAATATGTTAGGAAACGAATTTCTATTGGTACCAGGCATTACCACTGACTCTATTGAGAATTCGAACTAAACCCTGGTCGAAAGAAGAGGTCAGTCCATTTGAGATTTTGTATGGAAGACCATATCAGTCCCAGTTTAAAGGAGAAAGTCTTCAGGAAGTGGTAGAAGGCTATCTCCCACAGTTTCTGATCAATCTGGGAAAACAATTGGTGGAGATAAATAAGAGAATAGTAGGGACAATAGCAAGAGGTTTGGATTATCTGATTCACCCTTTCAGAGCTGGAGACTGGGTTTATGTTAAGAATTTTTCAGGAGATCCTCTACAGAAGTGGAGTGGACCATACCAGATAGTACTGACCACCTTTACAGCAGTGAAGATAAAGGAACAACCTGCTTGGATACATTATTCAAGAATAAAGGAAGCACCAGAGCCCGAGAAGTCATGGCGGATCAAACATTCAAGACCCTTACATATGAAATTGTGTCGGTCATAATTTGGACTCATATGATAACTGGCACACAAACTTGGGGCCAGATTTTACACCTGAAATTAGTGCAGAATGTTACTAATGTTTTTAAGCATAGTGACTGTTGTGTGTGTACGCAGTTGCCTAAATCAGGAGAAAGCCTGGATCTCCCTTTAATTGGAGTTCCAATTCCTAACACTGTCTCATGGACAAATTTGTTGGTGAACACTACCAATCTGTATTCCAAGGAAAGGTTAAAATTTGGAATAGTTAATCCTAATCCAGGTAATAAATATTACATCTGTGCACAAAGGTGTATTACACCAGGAACCAGGGTAGGAAATCTTGCTTAAACGCCACACATGTAGGTCACCATTCAAATTGCAATCATACTATTAATATAGATGGTATCATAGTTCAGTGATGGCCCGTTCCTAAAGGGAAAGGATGGTATTGGTTATGTGGAGAAAATGCTTATAAGTCTGTAACCCCAACTAGAAGGGGGTATGCACCTTAGATGCTGTAATACCCAATTTTAACCAGCCTGTCTAAAGTGGTATTACAAAACCAAATGGCTTTAGACATGTTACGGGCATCACAAGGAGGGGTTTGTTCCATAATCAGTGAAAGATGTTGTTCCTATATAGACCAAAGTGGCAGAATTGAAACACATCTGGAGGAAATTTGGAAAAAAACTAAGATATTTCATGAAATGGTCATGGATGACACCACCTGGGGTTTTGAAGAAATACGGAAAAAGTTAACTTCATGGTTACCCAATCTCTCCTGGTTGAGGCAACTGGTTGCAGGAATATTGATGTTAATTATTTTAATATTGATTACTTGTGGTATGATACAATGTTCCCTTTGGTATTGTAAACGGTCTATGATTGGAAAAGGAATGAAATTAAGCACCAAGTAGAAGTAGGAAATTATTTCAGAAAGAATTTTGATGGTAATGGTAATATATCAAATGTTGCAAAAGAATTTGCAAAAGGACAGAAAAAGGGGGGAATTTGAAACGAGGGGGCATAAAATCACAAAATGGAATATAGAAACCTTTAGAATTAGATTTAAGTAATGTTAAGTTTGATGGCTTTGTAACAGTAGCAATGGAAAATTACTGAGGTGCATGATACATAGAGTAAAAAAAAGAGTACAGCTAGGGAACATACTGAGAATTCTCACAAGATAAATTGTTATAGTTGTGACATAGTTTAAGAAAAACAGTCTAGAAGAACAGGACACAGGGATAAAGAATATCTGCGAACGGCAGGTGTCCAGGATGGGCTACTGTTAAACTAACTGATAAGTAGGAGGATAGGAGGATTATTATGTCTCTGGTGCTAACGAACCAATTAAACTGGTATGAGCATCTACTGCGCATGCTTCAAAGGCTGCCAGAAGTGATGAAGATTGTTGGAAGAAGTAAACGACCCTCAGAGCTCACCACCACAATTCTGTACGCATGTGGGGAACTTTCTGGAAAATTATGTAATCCATACATAGCCTCATGAATATGTATGTATGCCCAGTGGCTATAAAAGGATGGCTTGTGTGCAATGGGGAGACACAGGTTAGGAGGAGCTATCCCCCATGTCTCCCGGCGCTGCAATAAAGAATACCTGCTTGACAGCTTGAAAACTTTGTTGGCAAGTTTGTTCCTGGAGTTTTCTCCGAATCATAATAGAGTGGGAGAGTTTCCTGGGTCACTGTGCAATATCTCTACTCTGACAGAGTTTAATATCTCCTCTAATGGACTTCATTCCTTGCCAAAACAAATTGGCAAACTCTTGAAGTGAGTAAGTATATTCTGTTTATCTGTGGTCATAAACATCCTTGGTTCTCCAGTTGAGCACAACTGACATGAGGATACTACTTAGTATGAGTGCTGGTGCAGCCTGTTCTGCCCTTGAATGATGGATTTAATTCCAGCAGAAGGTTAAGACCCAAGATGTCCAATAAGGTTTGTTTTTTCTTGAAAATGAAGATACCACAGTGCTGCAGAATATATATGGACTTAGAGATCAATCTGATCAGCCAAAAAGCCGTTTATTACAAAGCCTTAACCCCTTAAATACTGTTTCTTACATGCACTTACAGTGATTTGGCATATTATGATTGGATACATGTCTTGAAGCTCCTTAGTGACTAACATATAATTGGTTAAGCACAGGTGTGAGAACTTGACCTCGAAAGCTTGCCAACAGTCCACAGTTCTCATTAACTCAGTGAAATCCAGGTGCTTCTTATCTTGCTTGTTTAGGCTTCCTTGGGTCTCTCAAGGCCTTGCTGTATCTTTCAGGATTATTCAGAATGTATGTACCAATTATGCATTCTCCTGTGAGAACACTGTCTCCACATCTCCCCCTATTTGTTTTATATATGTTTTGGATGACTCTACTTGAGCAGGGGATTTGGGCTAGATCATATCTCCAGTATATGCCAACTACAGGCTGCTGGGCCTGCCCCTTTTTTTTCTGCTGTATGGCTCTCTGGTAACAGGGGATGCCACCCCTCACATCAAGGTCTGACATGGCATGTGACCCCACTGCTCCACGCCTGCTGCGTTGCAGCCAACAGCGGAGCTAAAGGTCCTTGTTGGTGGCAAACACAGAGGCCAACCCAGTCTTGCCCTTGACTGTGGTAGCAGGCCTTTTGTCAGCCTCAGTCCTTGTACCTTGTTGTCAATGCACAGTTTCACCTGCTTCAGCCAGTAACAAGTCACTAGTACAGCAAGGCACACACAGATTTACATTAGCAGAGTAACTATTACAGGGTGCAGCAGCATGTTGAAGATGCTGATGGCAGCGAGGGACTAGCCAAAGAAATTTCTTACCAGTGGAATTCTCCCACCCTCTTAATTTGTTCTATTACCTGTTTTATAACACTACCATTGTATTAAAATCTTTCTAGCTTTTGCCTTAGCATTTTCTAGCAGCTACTGCAAATTTCCACACTCTAACATCTCTTTTACAAGTGACAAATCTATACAATACAAGGTGTAGTTTCTTATTAGCAATTAGCTAGTAAATACAGGTGGTTTTATACACAAAATCACAACCTCTAATAATAGCTACTTTACAAGCACACATATTCAGGCTGTTACTTTTCATTTGTCCCCAAGTGATGTTTTGCAGTCATTTGTTTTTTCTCTTCCTCTATCTGCTTGGGGTATACACGGTCAACTCCTGTAGCTGAGGCATCAGGTTTTTCCATTCGTCTGTCCAGCTCATGGCAAGGCTTGACAAACTTTGCAGGCAGTCGCCATGGACCTTGGACCTCTAGGCAGGAGGACACAAATATACCCCTTCCCCCAGGTTATCAGTTCTTGAGAAGTTGACAGGTTAAACTGCACATTTGCTGCATCATTGCTCCTTTTTTTTTTTTTTTATTTCTCACCCTGCAGCCACCTGCCTGCTTCAGCAGCCACTATAAATACCTGCTGGCAGCCGCACTTTTGCATTAACCCTTTCATGTTAAACTGCTACCCGTTAACATCTTTTACATGAAGCCAACAATAAAAAACATACAAAAAACACTGATTGCCCTCAACACACACACACACGTGTGAAGTGTGCTTGTGGGATCCCACACAAGTACAATATTTGAAACACAAAAGACAATTATTACTCCCACTACACAGTCCCACATACAGAACGTGGCATAAGGACCCTGTGGAGACTAACAGAAAAACAGCTCCAAAAAGCATCATTGCAGTGTGAGGTGGCAGGCTCAACCTTAGCGGGCGTCCCCGCAGAGGCTCTGCCTCCCCCACAGCGCATGAGGCTTGGGCTTTTATACTGACCAAAATGCACACTCATTCCAACACAGGTGGCCAGCTTATGTTGGAAGAAGTGGCCAGCAATATCTACAGAAGTCTCCAAAGGTTGATAGAAACCTGGACATACTTATTTTTATCAACTTCTAGTTCATGAGTATCACCGAGAAACTGTATTAAATGAGTCACTGTATGCCCAATACCCCTGATAAGAGCATATGAAAGACCATCCCACCACCGAAAATGCACACAATATGCCTGTATCCCGTGTTTGTCTCGCTGTAGGTTCGGGGGGGATGGGTGGGGGGTGGTGGATGGTGTTTTGGTTTTTTTTCTGGTTTTTTTTCTTTAATGTAAAAAAGATTGCTCCCTTCACTTTAAGAAGGACTGAAAGCATCCATAAAACAGAAGTCCTAAGCTCAAATTTCAATTAATTCAATCACTGACAAGGGGGTTGTCCTGGGGTGATGCTGGCTCTTTCCAGGGTTTCACCCATCAAGCTGGCACCCACCGCATACCGGAATCTGTAATTATACACATATAACCTCGACCAGTTAGTTTTACTTCTGAAGGACCTTTCCAAATGCCGGTTTCTAAATCCTTATACTGGACCAGAATACCCAGAGTTTTAGCCATATAACCTGAACCTAATGCCTGACCATGTATTATGGCAGGGGGATCATTAAAGTCTCCTGTCAGTCTCAAAAAATTCATAACATATACAGCTTTCTGTATCCTTGCTACCAGTGTAAGTCCTTCTTCCCCCGTTTTTTGTTTTTCCAACAGTTATTTCAAAGTTTGATGTGTTCGTTCAATAATAGCTTGTCCTGTAGGAGAATGTCAAGTGTCAATAGTAACATGGACATATTTCAATTTCCTGAAAGAGGGTACGTGAGTCACATCCATTTGCCAAAGCTGAAGAGGCTGGAGGCCTCGAGGGTTGACTCCAAGGCCTATACCTACTGCTTGACCTTGACAACTGGGACAAGATTAGTGATTTTTGTCATGATGTGATCTAAGGCCTCATACTGAACTTTTGATAGAACTCTTTTTTTTCTGCCTTTGATTCACCCTTTAAAAGGGGCATGAGATCGGTCAGATCATCATTTGAGATTCCACACAAAGGGCAGACTCACTGGATAGCACCCATCAATTTCTGAACATCAGACAAGGTTTTTATCTGTGTGGTAATTTTAACTTTTTGAGGCCTATTTTCAGTTTTGGAAATGATCCACCCAAGATATTTCCAAGGGGCTTCACATTGCACCTTGTCTGGTGTCTGGTGATAGATAACACATTTTTGCAGTTTTTGTCAGATCGGTTACAATGCCCAGGCAACATACAGTTGACAAATAACAGGAGAATTTTTCATACCTTGAGGTAAAACAACCCATTCATATCTCTTAGCAGGCTCTCCTTAATTGCTGGGACAGAGAAAGCAAATTTTTCACTAAATCAATTATTATTAAATCCCAACCCTGAGGTATCATTGAAGGGCTAGGCAAGCCAGGTTGCAAAGCTCCCATGTCTTTCATAACTGCATTGATAGCTATGTAGCAGTCTCCATTTTCCATTTTTCTTAGGAATGGTAAATATTGGAGTATTCCACGGACTAGTGGATGGCACAATATGGCCTGCTTCTAACTGTTCATTGATCGGTTGATGAATATGGGACAGCTTTTCTTTTGCCAGCAGCCATTGATCAACCCATGCAGGTGTTTCAGTAAGACATTGTAATTTGTAGGTTAGCCGTCCTTCAATGGCCACCACTAAAAATTTCCTGTGGTCAGTTTCATTCCCATTCGCCATCTCATGGCACTCGGATTAGCTTTATTAGATGTAGGAGTCGGTGGTAATGGCACATCACACGGACTGATCTTATCTGTTTTTTCCAGTTTTTCTGGGGCTTGCTCCCTCTCCTCCCCCAATTTGTCCATACGGTCCCGCAAGTCCTGCAATTGTTTGTCTAAGGATTTTGTCCATTGTCCCAGTTCCACTCATTTTGCAGCTCCGGTGGGAGCGATGCAAGCGGTGGTGTAGGTGCCAGAGGTGGGTATTTATTCGGAGTTACACTCTCCTCCTTAGGAGACTCTCACCCCGGCAAAAATTCTTGGAGATTAAGTTTAGGGGCAGTAGCAACACGAAAAGGGTTAACATCAGTTTGTTTCGGTTGCTCAGTAGCCGCTACTGGCTCCCGAGTATCAGCTGGAGCTACTGCCGATAAAGGCGTTGTCGACACAGGATAGGGGAAAGGCGCAGGGTCCTCAATCTTTTGTACTGTACTGCATGCCGGTTTTTGACCAGAATGTTTTATGCCTGAAACAGACGACACTACCATGGCTGTAGCACCGGGTGCTGAATCTAATGTAGGTGCCGAGCCCTGCTGTTTTGAAAGAGAGAGCTCTAAAGGAGGATTTTGCCGCCTGTTTCTCAGCCTTCATTGCAGCCAGAGTCCCTTTTAGTAGTAACCAGGGGGCAGCAAGAGACTTCGCCTCCTTAAACCCACAAGTAACTTGAACCCACAGGCGTGCCCCAATTTTTTTACAAGTCCCGAGATCAAAAGCTTCATTAACCCCCTGGATCAGCTCTTTTTCTTTACTCCAGAGCAACAATCTTTTTAACAGATTATCATCATGTTCTGTCCCTCTCACTGAGAGGATATGCTGGAAGAGCTTAAGGATGACCATAATGTACCAATTATCCATTCTCCTGTGAGAACACTGTCTCCACACCACAGTATGTTTATACAGTTGCCATTTAAAGTCACTGGTATATCGCAAGTTATCATTCATCATTTGTGACTTCCTGCCTATTCTACCACCTATGTAAAATATATTAGTGTAAATCAGTTTTCTAACAGATATTAGTTGATTTTGCCTATTTTGGAGTGTCCAAGGAAGACACTTAACAGTCATTTTTAATGCCTTCAATCACAGGTGCCACCTTGCTGAAGTGGAGTAAATTTGAAAGCTTCTAAATATACGAGTATGCTCTCATTTAAAGTTTAGTAAACTTCAAGCTTTTTATTTTTTATTTGCCATGTGTGTTTTGGGGGGTTGTTTTTTGTGTTGTTTGTGGGGGTTTTTGTTGTTTTGTTTTGTGGTTTTTTTACTTTGGGGTGACTTGTATGATTTCTTGTGGGTTTATGTCCTTTTTTTTTATGTAAATTTGAATGTATCTATCTTGTTCTTTTTGCTGCTGTATTGCATTCCCTTACCTGCTCTCTTGTTGTTTCCTTCCTATATTCTCTTGTAAATTTTTTTTTTTTTACCTACTTCTATGGTGGTACCTTATCAGTTAAACATCAATATTGTAATGTTTCCATAAAACAGCTAGGAGTTTCTAAAAACGATGCTGACAGGGCATTTCCAGAACTGCAGATGAGTACATTGGAACATCTATGGAGATCAGCAGGGCTTTGCAGAACTAGGGAAGAATAAACATGCCTCTCAATTTCAGAGGCATAGCCTGTGGACCTTATTTATATGAGTAAGAGCATGCGGCTTATACTGCTGCAGTATTCAGAAATGTCAAGTGCAAAAGGGATTGAAAATTTCTTAACTGTATAAGGGTACTTCATAAGACTGAAGACACTCAGGTGTAATTCCTTAATCACTACTATGAAAACATTACAGCTGCTGATGTAGAAAAGATGAAGAAACATGGTGTAGATGAAGCATTGTCTGAAGACAATTGTATTGCTTCTCAAATAAGTTAATGTGCGTTTTTCTGCAGCTGCAGAGATGTGACTTTCTGAATTTCTGTTTATGATTTGCATTTAACATTTTCAGTACTTATGCAGTTTCTGCTAGACTTTTTAATTATTATATAAAATTTTTCTGTGGTAACTTCTTGCAGAGGTCAAGTGACTTTTGTCAGCACTAGTATGCTTTGATAGCTTTCTATAGAATTGGTTAGTATTTGTGTTAGAAAGAGGGTTTTAACATGGAAATACTTGGGCAATCCCCTCTAAAAATTTTGTCTTAAAGTGTTTATTGGAATAAAAACATTATCCATTGTCCCCAGTAGCTACCCAGAATACATAAAAGCTTAAGATTAGGTTTATGAATCATTTCATTCACTGTTAGTGGTACTATGTCATTCCAGGTTACTGTTGCCAATGAATGGGCATATGATGACTGTGCATTCCGTATAAATTTCCGCCACATGGGTCATGTACATTCGACTTCACCTGGATCAATGGGTACATCCCTGTTATTTGGCTTGATGTGATAGATCATCTCTACAATGGCTGATTCCCTCAGAGACTGGATGGCTTTCTCTAGAGTAGTCTACTTGGCCAAACGACTTATAACATCATCCTTGTATGGAAACCTTTCTTTCACAGCTGCCAAGAGCCACCTCCAAAGGCTGAGGGACTTCTCTCTTGCAATTGCTTTGTCAATTCCCCCTTCCCTAGCAAGTGATCCCAGCTGCTTGGCTTCCCTGCCATCTACTTTGTGACTGTCGGCCCTATTGTCCCAGCATCTAAGCAACCAGGTGATGATGTGCTCGCCTGGTTGACAGGTAAAATCTTTTTGCATATTCTGTAGCTCAGTTGAGGTCCGGGGTCAAGACGTCACATCTTCTTCATCTTCTTCCTCTGATTCACATACTAATAACGCCCGGTCAGATGCTGTCCCGGGTGGTGGGTACATTGTTTCTTCATCTTTCTTGCCTCTTTTTTGCTTTTCCCCTTGCATACAGGGGCAACTGATAGTGGCACGAATTGGTCCTCTGGTGTGGTTGATGTACTTGGAGTTGGATTAGCTGTGCTGTCTGCTGCGGTCGAAGTTTGGGTAGCTACTGTACTTGTCGCTGGGGCTGGTGTAGCTGCCATACTTGGAGTTGGAATAGCTGTGCTGTCTGTTGTGATCAAAGTTTGAGTAGCTACTGTACTTGTTGCTGGGGCTGGTGCAGCTGCTGTATTTGGAGCTGGAGTAGCTGCGCTCTCTGTTGTGTTGCCATCAGATCCAGGGATGTTTTTTTTATTTTGAAGGTGCTGGATAGCATTGAACAGGGATCTGTAAGCATAGGCCAAGCCCCAGCATGTTGCTATGATTTGTCCTTCCCTGGTATGACCAGTATGATAACACACCTCATTTAAGTGTTTTACTAGCTTTTCTGGATTGTGCACTTGTTCAGTGGTGAAGTTCCAAAGCACTGCAGGGGCCCACTGGCCTAGATACTTGGCCATACTATCCACACACCCTGCCACTCCTGACGGTCCAGCCTCAGGGAATATCTCTTGGACCTCCTATATCATCATCTAACCCTAGACAAGACCCAAACTTGACTCAGCTTAACTTTTGAGATCAGACAAAATGGTCGTGGCTAAAACACACTCTGCATGTGTGCAAACATGGTGATCCCCATCACAATCAGCAGGCAGGTCTCAAAGGCCATTCAAAACATTCTGAACTCTCAAATGATGCTGTAAATAGTCTGTTGGGGGAGCTGGGAGTGTAAGGGAATGCCTCCTTCATAGGTTGACCACTCAAGGAGGGAAAAAAAAGATGTGTAATTGCTAAAAACTTCCATTATAAATCTCCCAAAGTAAAGAGGTGATGACCACCCTGGGAACGCAAGCCAAATCACTTTCATGATCAATGAGTCTATTGTATTAAAAGTCATTACTATAAAGTACAGTGAAACAACAACCTTAGCCCAAGGCCTCCAGCCGATAAAGACTAACACAGAAAATACCGGCTGTAAGAAAGGTATGACATACTGGAACTGTAAGATCAAGAGCAACAACTTTGAGAGCCAATAAATCAGCATTGTGACGAGTGACTATTAATCCAAAACAATAAATGCTTATCACAAATA
Organism: Pezoporus wallicus; assembly: GCF_028554395.1. Classification (NCBI taxonomy): domain Eukaryota; kingdom Metazoa; phylum Chordata; class Aves; order Psittaciformes; family Psittacidae; genus Pezoporus; species Pezoporus wallicus. The sequence goes on from NW_026635201.1 coordinate 35,791, forward strand.
CGATTACGCACACTCCAGTCAGATCTGGCGTTATCTCAACCCTTCGTGACCCATGTTGGGTTCCAAAAAGAACTGTTGTGGTTTAATGTCAGACAGTAACTCAGAACCATGCAGTCTCTCTCACTCCCTTCCTTCTTCCCCCCACTCCCGGAGGGATGGGGAGTGTAATGAGTAAATTCCTGTTTGTTAATCAAATCTTGCTTGCTTAAGAGTTACTGGAAAATTACGACACTTTGACATTTTGCTTATAGACCACAGGTGTCCGGTAAAGTAAACGATGTATGGGGGAAGGAGATAAGGAGCCTTCCTCCCCACACCCACCGGGAGGCAGAATGAGACTCCTTATCAACAGGCCAGAGCCTTCCTCCCCACACCCACCGGGAGGCAGAATGAGACTCCTTATCAACAGGTCACACAGACGCAGAGTACGCCAGGAAGTGACACGTATATCGGATGAAGAAGAGTATAAAACCAGTGACTTTGGGGAAGTGGGTTGCGCGCCGTTGGCGGAGCAGAGACTCCCCGGCCGCCCAGCGCTGTTTTGCTTGATGTCACTTGCTCAATAAACCGATTTGATTCATTGGTCTGGCTCTCGTCAATTTATTTGAGCCACATTCTATAACAGGGAGGGGAATCGAAAGAATGTTACTCCCACGGGCTGAAATAAGAGCAGTCCAGTAACTAAAGTATAACAAAAAACTGTGGGTGACAGATAGAAATAGTTAACGAAATGGATGTGCATCTCAAAGACAGACCAAACAGTGTGAATATTTGTAACCCTTAGTAGTTTTGCTAAAGCAGGATGATAAGGGAGTAAAAGAGTGGAAAGTTACTGCTTAGCATTTAGTAGACTATAAAAGGATGGGAGGTGACCAATCAAGGAATGTGTGATCGTGTGTAAAGGAAGTAGAACGATATAAATATGTGCTTGTCACACAATAAAGGATCTTATGCTGGATTCACATTGGATCGTGCATAGTCCATTTCTTTGTTCCCTCACAAAACCACTATTGTTACCATTGAGACAAGGAGGCACAAAAGTACAAAATGTAATCAGTTCTAAGTAATGTTAAGTTTGATGGCTTTGTAATGGAAAATAACCGCGGTACTTGAAAGTAGTTGACGTAGTTTCAGGGCCTCAGGGCCTCAATACAAAAGGTGTGAGAAAAGCAGAATAGAAGGACAGGACCTGGGATGGGGAGTATCCCAGACTAGCAGATGTCCAGGATGAGAGCAGTTAAACTAACTGAGAAGTAGAAGGCCAGGATGATTGCTATGTCTGTAATGTTAATTTAGCTTGTTGGGAAAAGTAAACGACCCTTAAAGACCACCACATTTTTGTATGCATGCTGGAAACTTTTTGGAAAATGATGTAATATGCTCAGCGACCATATAAGGATGACCTGTATAGCAATTCGGGGACACACGTTAGGAGGAGCTATCCCCTGTGTCTCCCGGCGCCGCAATAAAGAATACCTGCTTGTCAGCTTGAAACTCTGCTGGCAAGTTTGTTCCTGGAGTTTTCTCCGAATCAATTTGGCACCCCAGATGGGTCCCTCTCTGCTCGGCTGCAGGACCCGCTGAGGACAGGGCTCCCTAGGGCCCTCGAGAGTTTTTCCTGGAGGGACCCCTCGACTCATTCAGATCGCTGCGGGAGCAGACAAGGACCATCTCATAAAAGGTATTCTTTTCCTTTGTATAGTCTGTAAGGTACAGGGGGCATCTCGGTTTGGTAAATCGGTTTGGTAAGCCTACGCAAGGTTTGGAAGCCTTCTGTATATCAAGATAGGAAATCTCGTGGGTAAAGGCGTATACCCTGCTGCTAGCGTCCGTTTGGTATACGCCTACAAGAAGCAGTGGGCATCTTGTGGTTTGGGTCCGACAAGACGCAGTGGGCGTCTTGCACTACGTTTTATTATACGCACAAGAAGCAGAGGGCATCTTGTGGTTTGGGTCCAACGAGACGCAGTGGTCGCCTTGCACTAAAGGTTTTACGTTTTATTACACGCACAAGAAGCAGCGGGCATCTTGTGTTTTGGGTCCGACAAGATGCAGTGGGCGTCTTGCACTAAAGTGATACAGAGGGTTGACCAATGTACAGGGGGGTAGTACAGGGGGTTGTACAAGGGGGTTAGAGGAATTTGCTTGTCCATCTGTTGTAAATGCCTGCTAAGCAGGACAGAGACCTCCGGTCCTATTGATAAGGATCTATCTGCTTTAGATACCTGGTCCTGGAATTTGCTTGCTTAAACAAAAGGACTATCTGTTGTAAATGCCTGCTAAGCAGAACAGAGACCTCGGGTCCTGTCTGTTGATAACCAGACGCCTGAATCTACTGATAAAGGGGAGAAGCAGAGGATTTACGGCTGGGACACTGACCAAACTCTAAGGCCACACGTGAAGACTAAAAAGGTGAGAAGTGCAAGAAGAGGAAGACTCATTCATCTTGAAGACCCCTACCCACAGGAGGAAGACTCATTTACTTCATCTTGAGACCCCTGCCCATGACCAGAGGGGGCACTGCGCAGACGCAGAGGACCTTCTGGCTCATTATAATATGAAGCGGGGATAGGACATGAATATGTATAGGTGTGTTGTGCAACCTTGAATAAATGTAGAGGGAAACAACACTGAGGCACGCATGACTGAGGAATTATCCCCGTGCGTCTCAGCGCTGAATAAAAAGCATACCTACTTTACAACTTTAACGAGTTGTGGAGTCAATCCGCGCATCAAAAGGTTCTAGGTTTTATTATATGCACAAGAAGCAGAGGTCATCGTGTGGTTTGAGTCCGACAAGACGCAGTGGGCATCTTGCACTAAAGGTTTTATATGCACAAGAAGCAGAGGGCATCTTGTGGCTTGGGTCCGACAAGATGCAGTGGGCGTCTTGGACTAAATGTTTTACGTTTTATTGGTATATATGCACAAGAAGCAGAGGGCATCTTGTGGTTTGGGTCCTGCAAGAAGCAGTGGGCGTCTTGTAGAAAAAGTTTTGGATTTTACTGGTATGTGACTTGTGTTGTGACTTGTTATATTTATGATTTTGGTCTTGTGATTTTGGTATTGGTGACAGACTGTTATAAATGCATATTAATTGTTGTCTTTGTTTCAAGTATGTTCTTGTGATTTTGATGATGGTGATAGAACTGTTAATTGTTAGTTTGATACAATGTTAGTCTCTGTCTCGAGTGCTGCAACTGTGTGGAGTGTGTCTGTGGGATCTCCTGTGTGTGTGAGAATGCGAGACTGATACCAGGAAATCAGCAGAGTGGAGAGATCTTGAAAAAGAGTCCTTTAGAGTTCATTTTGGCACACTGAAAAGAACTGGGTTTCCTTGGGGGCTCGGTACATGAGATAACATTGATAAAATATTGTAACCAATGATGGCCTTTGTATACTTTGGAAGATCAGGAAAAATAGCCTAAAAATGAGATTTTGAACTATGATACAGTTACAATTAACGTTGTTTTTGAGGGGGCAAGGAAAATGGAAAAGGACAGAAAAAAAAACCACCAAAAACCTGAAAGCTAAGCTGGAGAGATGTTCAGATTGTGGTACCGGGGAAAGATGCTTAAAGTGAAGGAAAACCAAGGGGGAAAGGAGGGGAAGTCAGGCAGCTCCTGTGTTTGAGCATGGGATGAGTGCTGGGGAGGCAGAGATGGAGGGATGTCGGGCGGAGGGGGAGTGGGTTCTTCTCCTATGGGACCGAATCGGTGTGTGTGTGTGCTGTGGGGAGTTTTGGACATTGGAAGTGAGACTGCCCTGGGGGGGAGAGTGCCATGGGGTGGCTCCGGTGGCTGAACTGGAACTAGACTGACAAGGGACCTGGGGAATCTACCCTAGCAGATCCACTGGTTAAATTAAAACTAGGGACTAGAGAGAATAAAGTGGAATTTTAGTGGATACAGGAGCAACTTATTCAGCGTTAATTCAGAGGGAAAAGAATTTGTTACAGATGTGGGAGCTACTGGCCACCAAAGAAAAAGAAAAAAAAAAAACGGGGAAAAAAGAGGCATTTTTTCTGAAACTCTTAAAGTACAAATTGTGAAAACAAATAGGAATGCTTAAAATTTTTATGCATGCTAAATTCTCAAAAATCTTTATTAGGGCAAGAAGCAACATTTAAAGAAGGCAAAATGGAATTAAGAGTTAAAAATCAATTAATTGCAGTTTTCAGTTTATCTTTAATTCAACAGAAAAGCGAACAGGAGGACCTGCCTGAAATAGAAGAAATCCTTAATCCAGGTATATCTGGGAGTATGGGCACCTGAAGTTCCAGGTAAGGCAAAAAATACTTTGCCTGTTAAAGTAGAAAGAAAAAAGGGGGGGGGGGGGGCTGCCCAATTAGAATAAAACAATATCCCCTAAAATTGCAGGAAAGGGAATTAAAAAATAATTGATAAATTTTAAAATATAAATTCTTAATTAAATGTGAATTGGAATATAGTATTCCTATCTTGCCAGTAAAGAAAAGTTGCAGATTGGTTCAAGATCTCAGGAATCAACAAATTTGTAGAGGATATTCAGTAATAGCTAATCCGTATACCTTATTGACTAAATTGAATCAGAAACGGTTTGCCGTCTTGGATTTAAAGGACACTTTCTTTTGCTTACCATTGGCCAAAGAAAAACAGAATTTATTTGCTTTCGAATGGGAACAGATTAGTAAAATATGTCAAGATATTGATACTAAGCTTTACCACTGGCTCTATTGAGAATTTGAACTAAACCTCAGTCGGAAGAAGAGGCTATCCCATGTAAAATTTTATATGGAAGACCATATCAGTCCCAGTTTAAAGGAGAAAGTCTTCTGGAAGTGGGAGAAGGTTATCTCCTGAGTTTCTGATCAATCTGGGAAAGCAGTTAGAAGAAATAAGAGAATACTGGGGACAAGAGCGAGAGCCATGGATTATCCGACTCACCCTTTTAGATCCAGAGACTGGGTTTATGTTAAGAATTTTTTAGGAGAAACCTCTACAGGAGAAGTGGAGCGGACTGTACCAGATAATATTGACCACCTTTACAGCAGTGAAGATAAAGGAACAACCCTTCTTCAAAAATGAAGACAGCACCAGAACCAGAGAAGACATGGCGGATCAAACCTTCAGGACCTTCACATATGAAATTGTATCAGTCGCAATTTGGATTTACGTGATAACTGATATACCAGCTTGGGACCAATACTTACCTGAAATTAATGCAGAATGTTACTAAAGTTGTTAACTGTAGTGACTGTTGGGTGTGTGCACAGTTGCCTAAATCAGGAGAAGATCAGGGCCTTCCATTAATTAGCGTTCCAATTTCCAACACTATCTCATGGAGACAAATTTAAGATTTGGAATAGTGAATCCTAATCGAGGTAAAGGATATTATACCTGTGTACAAAGATGTGTTACACCAGGAACCAGAGTATGAGGCTTGTTTAAATGCCACAGGTGTAAGTCACTATTCAAATTGCAATCACACTATTAATATAGATGGTATCGTAGTTCAGTGGTAGCCCATTCCTGAAGGGAAAAAATGGTACTTTTTATGTGGGAAAAATACTTACAAGACCGTACCCCCCAGCTGGAAGGGGGCATGCACCTTAGGTGTTGTGATACCAAATCTTACTATTATTGACATGCATCCTCCTGGAACCTGGGTTAGAAGTTTTGCTAAATGGATTGAGGGTTTAACCCCATCGCTGAATGAAACACTGCATTTCATAGTTTTGTGAGATGGCTAATTCCATCTTTGGGAGTAAGTGAATTAAAGAAGGCAGTTGTAAATATCTCAGCAACTAAGAGGAAATAGAAAAGAGGACCATTGATATAACCCAAGCTGAACAAGAATAGATAACTAGCCTATCTAAAATGTTATTGCAGAACCAAATGGCCCTAGACATGTTATTGGCTTCACAAGGAGGGGTCTGTTCCATAATCAATGAAAGTTGCTGTTCCTATATAGATCAAAGTGGAAGGATTGAAACGGATCTGGAGGAAATTTGGAAACAAACTAAGATATTTCATGAAATGGCCAAGGCTGATACCTCCTGGGGGTTTGAAGAGATATGGAAAAAGTTAACCTCATGGTTACCTAATCTCTCCTGGTTAAGGCAACTGGTTGCAGGAATATTAATATTAATTGTTTTAATATTGATTACTTGTGCTATGATACAATTTTCTGGTATTGTAAACTATCTATGATAAGTTATGAAGATTGGAAAAGAAATGAAATCAAGCATCAAGTAGAAACAGGAAACTATTTCAGAAAGACTCTAGATGGTAATGGTAGTATAAAATGTTGCAAAAGAATTTGCAAAAGGACAGAAAAAAAGGGGGGATTTGAGACAAGGAGGCACAAAAGTACAAAATGTAATCAGTTCTAAGTAATGTTAAGTTTGATGGCTTTGTAATGGAAAATAACCGCGGTACTTGAAAGTAGTTGACTTAGTAGTTTGACTTAGTAGTTTTAGGGCCTCAGGGCCTCAATACAAAAGGTGTGAGAAAAGCAGAATAGAAGGACAGGACCTGGGATGGGGAGTATCCCAGACTAGCAGATGTCCAGGATGAGACCAGTTAAACTAACTGATAAGTAGAAGGCCAGGATGATTGCTATGTCTGTAAGCTTGTTGGGGAAAAGTAAACGACCCTTAAGGACCACCACATTTTTTGTATGCATGCTGGAAACTTTTTGGAAAATGATGTAATATGCTCAGTGACCATATAAGGATGACCTGTGTAGCAATTCGGGGACACACGTTAGGAGGAGCTATCCCCTGTGTCTCCCGGCGCCACAATAAAGAATACCTGCTTGTCAACTTGAAACTCTGCTGGCAAGTCTGTTCCTGGAGTTTTCTCTGAATCACCATGAATAATAATGATAAGGGAAATAACAAGGGAAAAGAATACAACCGCTCACCACCCGCCGACCAACATGCTGCATCCTGTCATCATCACAGTTCTTTCTTGCTGCACCAGTTCCTGGTCTCAACTCAGCACTATAGTCCAGACATACTTTCCAATAATTACTGCGCCAAACACTTCCAGTTCTATCACGTGTTTCCTTTAATCAGCTATAGACTTTCCCCTGTGTGGAGGCAGTGTTCTCTCAGGAGAATGAAAAATTGGTACATAAACTCTGAATAATCTTGAAAGATACAGCAAGGCCATGAGAGGCCTGAGGAAGCTTAAGCAAGCAAGATAAGAAGAAGCTGGAATTCACTGATGTAATGAGAACTGTGGACTGTTGGCAAGCTTTTGAGGTCAAGTTCCCACACCTGTGCTTAACCAATTATATGCTAGTTGCAAAGGGTCTTCAAGACATGTATCCAATCATAATATGCCAAATCACTGTAAGTGCATGTAAGAAATAGTATTTAAGGGGTTAAGGCTTTGTAATAAATGGCTTTTGTCTGATCATATTGATCTCTGACTGAGTCCATATATTTTCTGCGGCAATTGGTGCCCGAACAGTGACCCTCCATATTTTCCATATTGAAACTGAAGGAATTAAAGCGCGTGGCACCGAAGAAAGTGGAAAACGCGGAGCTGCAGGGACATCGGCTGGGTTCGATCCGGCAGGACCAGGATCAGGAGGTAGACGCCTCAGAACGGAGCCTTGTGAGCCCGGAACACACTGCACAGTGCAAATAAGGTAACAGCCGACGGGGTCTGGAAGAGGGTTAGGATGGGGAATCAATTAAGTAAAGAAAAAATGGTCATCCTTAAGCTCTTCCAGCATATCCTCTCAGTGAGAGGGATAGGATATGACAATAATCTGTTAAAAAGATTGTTGCTCTGGAGTAAAGAAAAAGAGCTCATCAAGGGGGTTAATGAAGTTTTTGATCTCGGGACCTGGAAAAAAATTGGGGCACGCCTGTGGGATCAAGTTACTTGTGGGTTTAAGGAGGCTGCTCCCTGGTTACTACTAAGAGGGACTCTAGCCACAATGAAGGCTGAGAAACAGGTGTCAAAATCTGTTTTTACAGCTCTCTCTGACTCGCCTTCACAACAGCAGGGCTCAGTACCTACATTAGATTCAGCACCCGGTGCTACAGCCATGGTAGTGTCATCTGTTTCAGGCATAAAACATTCCAGTCAAAAACCGGCGTGCAGTACAGTACGAAAGTTTGAGGACCCTGCGCCTTTCCCCTATCCTGTGTCGACAACGCCTTTATCGGCAGTAGCTCCAGCTGATACTAAGGAGCCAGTAGAGGCTACTGAGCAACCAAAACAAACTGATGTTAACCCTTTTCATGCTGCTACTGCCCCTAAACTTAATCTCCAAGAATTTTTGCCAGGGTGGGAGTCTCCTAAGGAGGAGAATGTAACTCCAAATAAATACCCACCTCCGCCACATACACCACCGCTTGCATTGCTCCCACTGGAGCTGCAAAATGAGTGGAACTGGGGACAATGGACAAAATCCTTAGATAAGCAATTGCAGGACTTGCGGGACCGCCTGGACAAGTTGGGGGAGGAGAGGGAGCAAGCTCCAGAAAAAACGGGAAAAAACAGATAAGATCAGTCCGTGTGATGTGTCGTTACCACGGACTCCTACATCTAATAAAGCCAATCCGAGTGCCATGAGATGGCGAGGCTGCATTCAGGATGCAATCATAGGCAGTACTATTTTACCGATAGATGTTCCCGCTGCATTCCCTGTTATTATAAATTCTCAGGGACAGTCTGTCTGGACTCCTATGGACTGGAAAGCTACAAAAGAAATTAAGGGAGCAATTACTCAGTATGGGTTGTCTTCCTCATATACACAGCAAATGTTATCTGCTTTCTTTTCTAGTAATGTTACTCCAAATGATTGTCTCAGAGTGGCTGCAATTTTATTAACTCCTTCACAGCTCCTATATTTTAAAAGTGGGTTTGAGGAGCTTGCTGCAAGGGCTGCAGATGAGAATTTAGAGTGTAATCCTCATCACCCTTTGCACGGTGTTTCATCTGAAATGTTATTGGGAAAGGTACAAGCTTGTATGAAAACTGAAGTTTTACAGCAAGCACAGCAATTGGCTTTAGCTGCTCTGAAAGCTGTGCCGGAAGCGGGAAAACCTAATCCTTCATATACATCAGTAAAGCAGGGACCTACTGAGCCATATATGCAATTTATTGACAGATTGACAGAGGCTATCGAAAAGAATATTGATCTGGCATCTAATGCTAAAGAATCGATGCTTATGTCTCTGGCTATGGAAAATGCTAACCCAGCTTGTAAGCGTATTTTGCATGATGGATGCATGTTCTAAAGTGGGCACAGCAGAGGAAAAGGCTGGATACATGGCTACTGCCTTCACCGCTGCTGTTAAACCCCTTCTACAACAAGGTCAGGGTGATCGTGGGGGTACTAAAGGACAAACTATTATTGAACGAACACATCAAACTTTGAAACAACTGTTGGAAAAAACAAAAAAAACAGGGGAAGAAGGAGGTACACCAGTAGCAAGGATACAGAAAGCTGTATATGTTATGATTTTTTTTGCGATTGACAGGAGACTTTAATGACCCCCCTGCCATAATACATGCTCAGGCATTAGGTTCAGGTTATATGACTAAAACTCAGGGTATTCGGGTCCAGTATAAGGACTTGGAAACTGGCATTTGGAAAGGTCCTGCAGAAGTAAAACTAACTGGTCAAGGTTATATGTGTATAATTACAGATTCTGGTCTGCGGTGGGTGCCAGCACGATGGGTGAAACCCTGGAAAGAACCAGCACCACCCCGGAACAACCCCCCTTGTCAGTGATTGAATTAATTGAAATGTCAGCTTAGGACTTCTGTTTTATGGATGTTTTTCAGTCCTTCTTATAGTGAAGAGAGCAAACAATTTTACGTTAAAGTAAAAAAAAAACAAACAAACAAACAAAAAAACCCAAACAAACAAAAACATCCACCACCCCCCACCCACCCACCCGAATCTACAGCGAGACAAACATGGGATACAGGGGTATTGTGTGTGTTTTCGCTGGTGGGAAGGTCTTACATATGTTCTTATCAGGGGTATTGGGCAAACTGTGACTCATTTAATACAGTCTCTCTGTCATACTTATGAACCAGAAGTTGGTAAAAATGAATATGTCCAGGTTTCTATCAACCTTTGGAGACCTTTGTAGATATTGCTGGCCACTTCTTCCAGCACAGGCTGGCCACCTGTGTCGGAATGAGTGTGCATTTTGGTCAGTATAAAAGCCCAAGCCTCATGCGCTGTGGGGGAGGCAGAGCCTCTGCAGGGACACCCGCTAAGGTTGAGCCTGCCACCTCGCCCTGCAATGATGCTTCTCGGAGCTGTTTCTTTGTTAGTCTCCACGGGGTCCTTGTGCCACATTCTGTACATGGGACTGTGTAGTGGGAATAATAATTGTCTTTTTGTGTTTCAAATATTGTACTTGTGTGGAGTGTGCTTGTGGAATCCCACATGTGTGTGTGTGTTGAGGGCAATCAGTGTTTTGTGTATTGTTGAGTTCATGTAAACGTTTTTAATGGGTAACTGTTTAACATTTCGGGCGTGAAATAGTTAATGTAAAAGTGCGGCTCCCAGCAGGTATTTATAGTTGCTGCTGAAGCAGGCAGGCGGATGTAGCTGCTGCCGAGCACGCCGACTTTTGCAGGAATAAAAAAAAAAAAAAAAAGGGGGGGGGGGGGGGGGGGAAGAGTTGATGCAGCAAACTCCACGACAGTTAACAATGTGCAGTTTAACCTGTCTGCTTCTCAAGAACTGATAACATGTGGGAGGGGGTATATCTGTGTCCTCCTGCCTACAGGTCCGTGATGACTGCCTGCAAAGTTTGTCAGGCCTTGCCATGAGCTGGACAGACGAATGGAAAAATCTGATGCCTCAGCTACAGGAGCTGACCGTGAATACCCCAAGCAGAATGAGATAGAGGAAGAGAAAAAACAAATACCTGCAAAACATCACTTGGGGGCAACTGAAAAGTAACATCCTGAATATGTGTGCTTGTAAAGTAGCTATTATTAGAGGCTGTGATTTTGTGTATAAAATCACCTGTATTTACCAGCTAGTTGCTTATTCGCAATTAGAAACTACACCTTGTATTGTATAGATTTGTCACTTGTAAAAGAGATGTTAGAGTTTGGAAATTTGCAGTAGCTGCTAGAAAATGCTAAGGCAAAAGCTGGGAAGATTTTAATACAATGGTAGTGTTATAAAGCAGATGATGGAACAAATTAAGAGGGTGGGAGAATTCCACTGGTAAGAAATTTCTTTGGCTAGTCCCTCACTGCCATCAGCATCTTCAACATGCTGCTGCACCCTGTAATAGTTACTCTGCTAATGTAAATGTGTGTTCCTTCCTGTAGTAGTGACTTGTTACTGGATGAAGCAGGTGAAACTCTGCATTGACAACAAGGTGCAAGGACTGAGGCTGACAAAATGCCTGCTACCACAATCAGGGGCAAGACTGGGTTGGCCTCTGTGTTTGCCACCAAGAAGAACCTTTAGCTCCGATGTTGGCTGCAACCCAGCAGGCGTGGAGCGGTGGGGACACATGCCATGCCAGACCTTGATGTGAAGGATGGCCTCCCCTGCTATCAGAGAGCCATACAGGAGAAAAAAGGGGCAGGCCCAGCAGCCTGTAGTTGGCATATATTGGAGATATGATCTAGGCCAAATCCCCTGCTCAAGTAGAGTCATCCAAAACATATATAAAACAAAAAGGGGGAGATGTGGAGGCAGTGTTCTCTCAGGAGAATGGATAATTGGTACATAAACTCTGAAAATCCTGAAAGATACAGCAAGGCCCTGAGAGGCCAGAGGAAGCTTACGCAAGCAAGATAAGAAGAAGCTGGAATTCACTGATGTAATGAGAACTGTGGACTGTTGGCAAGCTTTTGAGGTCAAGTTCCCACACCTGTGCTTAACCAATTATATGCTAGTTGCAAAGGGTCTTCAAGACGTGTATCCAATCATAATATGCCAAATCACTGTAAGTGCATGTAAGAAATAGTATTTAAGGGGTTAAGGCTTTGTAATAAATGGCTTTTGTCTGATCATATTGATCTCTGACTGAGTCCATATATTTTCTGCGGCACCCCTGGTCTGAGCGCTTTGCTGTGCAGCACTGCGGATCCACTACTGGACATACGATGTGCTGCCAGGATGGTCCATGAGGAACACCAAGAGAAGTTCCCAGCAGCCTGTCCTACTCCAGAACCAGGGCTGACGACTGAACTTCCTGCCATGCAGACTGGCAGTTCCTGATGCCATTTCTGAATTCCCCAGTATCTGGAAGGCTCTTCTATTTAAAAACAGGGAACGCATAGACAACTTGTCTTAGCAGCAAGGTTAAAAGTGCTCCCCAGCAATCTGTACTCATTCATGCCATTAAACCAAGGCAGTCCCAGGAAAGGACACCTAGTTCTTAACACTTCCAGATGATACAAGATGAGACAACTTTAAACATAAATCAAGTTTCTATTGAGTTTCGCCTACAGAAAGGTCTGATTACAGTGCACATCTGGCTGCAGCTTTGGAGTTCTGTAACTACTTGCCCTGAAGAGAATTTCCATAAGGAAGGATATGTGGCAATACAGAGGAGATAGTACCTGGCAAAGAGAAGTGCAGTTATGTGCTAGAAAACAGGAAAAGTTATCTAATACAACATGCCTGTGACAAGAAAACACAAGGAGGAACCATTCAGCAGGCACATGCACTGCTCTGACAGGCAAACGAGGTTACAACAGGCCTTGTCACAGGAATGTGGAGTATGGAATGGGGCTTATTAAGCAGCATGCGAATTGTAACCAGATCCAAGGGCAGGCTGCAGAGGCCAAGGGAAAACACTTATCCCACTCAGATGTCATCATACCCTTCTACCACCTAACAAGTACTGCTGCTGTGGATGGACCAGCTCTCCTTCAGGGTGGCAGTTCATATTCACCTGGGTTCAGCAGTAGCAATCATTTTTCTCCTTAGTAGCTGGTGCAGCGCTGTGGTTTTGACTTTCAGGCTGGGAACAGCGCTGATAACACCAATATTTTTAGCTGTTGCTAAGTAACGTTTACTCCGACAAAGGACTTTCTGAGTCTCATGCTCTGCCAGGGAGGAGGGGAAGCTGGGAGGAAGCAGAGACAGGACACCTGACCCAAACTAGCCAAAGGGGTATTCCACACCACAGCATGTCATGCCCACTATATAAACTGAGAGCAGTTATCCAGAAGGGCTAGATCACTGCTCGGGTTGGGCTGGGTATTGGTCGGCAGGTGGTGAGTGGTTGTATTCTCTTCCTTTGTTATTTCCCTTATCATTATTAATATTGGTGGTAGCAGTAGTGGTTTTGTGTTATACCTCAGTTACTGGACTGTTCTTATCTCAACCGTGGGAGTTACATTCTTTCGATTCTCCTTCCCATCCCTCCAGGAGCAGGGGGAGGAAGAAGTGGGGGGAAGGAGCAAGCAGCTTCGTGGTTCTGAGTTACCAGCTGGGCTTAAACCATGACACACATAAACTGCTCAAGTGTCCTGTAATTGTCTACTCTGTTTTCAAAAATTTCCTGGAAAATTTTTCAAATTCTGTCATTTCACATCATCTGTCACACCCAAACATTAAGAATCAGTAAGTCCTATCCCACTGCACTTGCAAAAAGCAACAAGGCACAGTTTAAAGTCATTGAATATTGACTAATTTTATTAGTCACTTCATAATTTGTTCAACCAAAAGACAATACACACAGCAGAGGTCTAATGAATCCCATGGAAATGTTTACATCTGTTATGCTCCTCACTCACCTAAGACTCAGCATTTAGTGTTTTCAAGTCACAAAGATAGACCTATAAAAGTTGGAATGCCACAAGGCTCCCTGCTCAAATGGCATGGCTTCACTTGGAATTTGTTTGGGTTTGCTGAGGTTTTTGTGTTTTGTTGGTTTTTTGTTGTTTTTTTTTTGTTTGTTTTTAGCTTGCTTCCCCTCCCACTATACTGTCTAAAATGTGGGATGAGCTCTATGTAAATTACAACATCAGAAAAGTGAATATACAGAAGGGTGAAAGTTCAGAGGGAAGTAGTCCAGCAGCCCCTTCCCTCACAGCCCCCAAGTAGAAAATAAACACACAGAAAGCACACCAGCAAGCCATCTTTGCTGCTCCATCTTGCAGCTAGTCCCAGCCTTAGGGAAGCACAAAGTCACCTTCCCCAGCTGTTTCATTATCTTCTGCATTTCAAACCCAAGGTACTGTATAGGTGCCAGTACCCTCACTCTTATTGCTTCAAAAGGTTATTCAAGGTCATATTTTGCCACATCAAAACCTGAACAAAGTTGAATTTTAGGACCTTCCCATGTCTCCTCCCCCTTCAGGCCCATTATGGACGCTATTCTCTCTGTCATTTTTTGACTCAAAATACATTCACTTGAAAAAACCCAGATGTTCAATCTCTCCCAGTTCCAAAATTTCCAATGCAGATATGAGTGAGATTAGCCATGAAGTCTGTATCTTGCTCCCTTTACATTCCCCTTAAACTGAAGCAAGGAAGATGTTGACCAGACCTGTAAGAACTGTTGCAGTAAACTAGTGGAAAAAAGACTTGCCCTATCTATCCTCAGAGTGCCTCAGACATGGACACACAAATACTCCACAGCAAGAAAACAAAGCAGCACAGAGCTTGAAATGCAGTTCGGGGTCAAGGAACAAGCAATGGTATCTAGCACTGCAGACAGGGGAACATATAAAACCCACCTGCGTGCCTGCACAAAGTTAGCACCCAGCCCTTAGCAGGAAAGGGAAAAAGCTCGGAGGATTATAGGAATGTTCAGCTGCTACAAAGCAGTACTTCACAGCCAAGTGATGGCTTCAAGCAAAAATCATTTCAGGTACATGCACTGTCTCCTCCAGCTCCACTCAGAAATTCTGGGGCCAGCACCCATTTCCCTGAACACATACACTGTGACAGAAGCTGAAGGAGCCAAGAACATAGCATGAAATTACACACTTACCAGACAGAGACCAACAACAAGCCTCAGCTGCTCTAGGAGATGGAAAACAAGTGCATTAAGAGGGACATGGTAAGCTGTTCCCAACTATGCTACAACAAAGAGGCCATTTGTTGAGAGACAAACAGTGAGAGACCATTTACTTCCTTCTCCCTATCTAATCTGCAGCAGTGCTCTACTTGCTCTACTACACAGACCAGCACTTAAGTCAGTGACAGTCAGTCCTATGCGATATTATTTAATGCAGTTAAAACCAAATTTAACAACCTTTAGTGGCCTCCTGCTCCCAGTTCAAGGGCAGAAGAAGTCTTAAATTTTCCAAGTACACTGTGCACCACACTTGCGGTGGTTTTGGCTGCAGAGGCAAAAAGCTGTGTCTAAGCTTGCCATCAGAGCACTGAATGTTCACTATCTGAAAAGCACTAGAACAGAAATAAAGCAAATGTGTCATTTCTTTTGAGCAAGCACTGGGTTGGAAGGTGAAGTACTGAGACAAGGAGGCACAAAATGAAATACAAACCTTTGTAAATAAGCATAATCAGTTCTAAGTAACGTTAAGTTTGATGGTTTTGTAACAGTAGCAATGGAAAATAACTGAGGTACATGTTTCACAGAAAAAAAATAGAGTGCAGCTAGAGAACATAATGAGAATCCTTGTATAAGATAAACCACTGTAGCTGGCATAGTTTTAGGTCCTTAGGACCTTAGTACAAAAGCAGGCGTAAGAAAAGCAGGATAGAAAAACAGGACGTGTAGATAAAGAGTAGCTGAAACTAGCAGATGTCCAGGATGGGCTGCAGCTAAGCTAAATGATAAGTGGAAGGACAAGATGATTATGTCTGCAGTGTTACCAAACCAATTAAGCTAGTGTAAGCATTATCTACAGCACATGCTTCAAAGACTGCCAGAAGTGATGAAGATTGTTGGAAGAAGTAAACAACCCCCAAAGACCACCACTGCATTTTTGTATGCATGAGGGGAAACTTTCTAGAAGAATCTTGTAATACATAAGTAGCCTCATGAATATGCATGTATGTACATAACGAATATGCATGCTTAGTGACTATATAAGGATGGTTTGTTTAGCAATTTGGAGAGACACACTAGGAGGACCTATCCCCTGTGTCTCTTGGCGCTGCAATAAAGAATACCTGCTTGTCAATTTAAAATTTGTTAGCAAGTTCCCGGAGATTTCTCCAAATCAGTACCTTCAGCTTGCCAGCACACTCATGGATGAAGATCCAAGATACATCCTCCTCTCTTCCTCCCTGAAGAGGGCTCAACATCTGAACAGTTTTGTCACACCATGCTTTATGTCCTACACATCACCTCCATGAGAACTCACAGAGCTGTACTACATCGATAACAGTTCACCCTAGGAAGCAGAACTGAACTCAGCTTTCTGTAAGCTTGGAAGAGTAGTGGACCTCACATCTTTGGATCCAAATACTCCAACAACTGGCTTCCATTCAAAATACAGTTTAGTGACTTTCAGTCTGAACCTGAATTAGCACATTTCTCTGAAAGGGGAACAAGGAGCAAACTACAAAGATCAATTAAGTAACAAAATGGGAAAAGGTCTCTTTAAACCACATGGTCTTTATTTCAGTGCCAATATTACAGATACAACACAAATATCCCAGTCAGAAGTAACTCAAACAGAATCCAGGGGGTCTACAACAGGTTCTGGAAATTAAATTGCAGAGAATGTCTGGAATAACTGGGAAGAGCAACTTTGCAGCACAGTCTCTGATGAGTCTCCCAGCAGGAACAGAGCCCTTGCTCAAAGACTGATCTACAAAACTGAATGTCTTTTCTACCCATAAATCGCAACTAATGGGTTAAAAAGGCTTTGAAACCATCTTTGGTAAAAAAACAGCTGCTCCTTGGATCTCTACATCTCATACATCACCACACTTTTTGGGAACGCTTGTCTGAATCTGCATGGCTGTAGCTATTGATGTAAAGAAAGAAAATTCAGGTGTAAGGTCTTAATTCCCAAGTACAGCACCAAAGCAATTTTATCAACTCTCACCAACACCTCTTTTCCTGCACTGTTTTAGGTCTGCAGATGAACTCCCGATGCCTAACTTGCTCTTGATATGTATCACATAACTAAGAGGTGGGTGTATACAACAATGCATTGAATAGGCCATAAGCAGTCCCCAGTCCCTTCAGACATAGGGGATACAAGAATAAAGAGGCAGGGCAGCCTGGTGTTCCCCAAGTCCCCAATCTGAGCCCCAGATGAAAGTGCCTGAAGGAATCCAGCTAGTAATGAAGGACAACACGCCTTGCCCATCCCAGGGGAAAGAGACAGCAGAAAGAAGGGGCAGCTGTTCACTTGCTGCAGACAAGAAAGTTTCCCTGCTAGAAATTCCAGACTTCTCTTCCAACCAGGCTGTGTTTCTTTGCAGGGGGCAGAGATAAGGGGAGAAGGGAATGTTGCTTCTGGCTGTGAATGCATGTGTGAGGGAATGCACAGTAGCCTCCACAAGCCGCCAGCCTCATCAGCAGAGGAAAGGAGATTAGTCTTAACAGATATGCTTCAAAGTCAGCCATCACTTCAGGAAAATTCCTCCTCATCAGCAGGTCTCATCTGTTCCCCATGCCCATGGTGCAGTTTGGGGGATTGCCAAGGATCACAACCTTCTTCCCAGAGTTCTTTTGATTGGGTGGGGTGAGAATAAGAATGGAGCCTCACTGCCAAGACTGAGGGGGGAAGTTGTTGACTTCTGCTAGATCTTGTATCGCTGAGCCCTTGTGATTATATGTCAACTTGATCCGCATACGTAGTTGTTGCTACAAGAGAAAAGGAAAAAAAAAACCAAAACAAACAAACAAACCAAAACAAAAAACAAATTCAGGTCTTTATTAATGACATCAATGAATCCCCCTACATCTAGCTTCCCTCCCTTACCCCATGAATACAAAACATGTACCTTTCCTCACCACAAGAGCTTGCTGGAAGGATGTGCAGGATAAGCTATGACACTGCAGATTAATGCTTAATCAGACAGGATGTTGATTGATCACTGTAGTTCTCAGATAGGTACAAACTCTCATAAAAGCTATAGCACAGCTCCTACCCACATCTGTCTCTGCACTGGCCCTGTTCTCACAAGCACTGAAGTCCTTAAATACAAAAATAGCTGCCTTAAAATCCCACTTAACAATGGAAGAAAGCACGAGGCAGATCCAGACTCTGCTGCTCTGCACTCAGGCTTTCAGGGAAAGGTGTCATTTCCCATACTAGCTGTTCATTCAAAACAGTGGTCTGGGAACTTTGCTCCATAGCACTGTGAAGGAAATAACCTAAGAAAGACTGAAAACAGAGTCTCTAGGAATATTTCCTCCTGCTGTTAAAGATGGAATAGCTCAGAAGTTTGTCATTTGGCTGTCATCCAGATACTAGGTGGCCCTTAATAATAGCTATAGGACAGCATGCTCCAGTTAAGCTCCCTATTCTCCTCACTCAAAAAAACCTGTTTCCCCAAAACCCTAAAAGCAAAAAGTTGGCTATTTCTGTCTCTTTTTCATATTGTCCTGTAGGTATAGGGAAAAGGGACAGCAGAGGGAGGAAAGGAGGACAATGACTGTTCCAACCAGCCTTAGGATAAAGAAACTATGCCTTATCACTGATAGATCAATATGATCAATAGCAGTTTTTGCTATATTTAGTGTTGCTTTGGAAAACTGGCCATCACTTTTGATCCAGCAGTCCATGTCCAGGTGAACAGACTTTTTTTACAATACTGACAGCTACCTCCTAAGTAGCAAAGCAACATTCCAAAGTTGCCTCCTCTGGAGTATTCCAGGCAAATACATTATCTCATGGAGAGGGCTCTTGCGAAGCTGTACTTTCAGGCAGTAGCAACTGAAAAGACAGTAAGAGATGCATATGTGCCTGAAGTGGAAGAGTTAGAAAAGAGTAGGCAAGAGAAGAGGGTAGGAAAATAATATTTTTCACCTCTGTGTTCTGAAGTGTTCTGGTGTTCCAACAAGAAAGCACCCCATTATCTGCGGGTACTTCACCTTGTGGGTCCTACCCAAGGTGGATATACTGTGACTTCTGCCACCCTACAGGAAAGCTCATAAACTCTCTGACATTCAGAAAATAACTTTCAAGGTGATCTTTGAAAGGTTCTCTACAGCACCACAAATAAATTCTTATCAGTTGCATAAAAGACAAAGAGAATATTCTTCTGCCTTTTAGGGAGAGGGGAGCACACTACACAGAGATAAGGGGAGATGCATGGAAGCCACAAAAGCTATGTACTAAAACCCAGCCATTTCAGTAAAATCTTAGGCTGAGATTTGAGAATTTTTCTGATCTGCACATCAGCCCAGCAGCAACACTTAGCATCTACAACAGTACATAAATGTTGACCTACAAAAAACTTAAGATGTCTTAAGTTCTTAAAGATATTGAAAATCTTAAGAGCTTTCCACAAAGCAAGAAATAAGTGATCACAATTTTATTTTTCTTTCTGATGCTATCTGAACACTTGCAAAGCCTCTTAAGGAGGACATGTGGGCCACCCCTCACACTCCCCTCAAGTCTGTTGTATCCCAGTCTTGAAGCCCATCTATGAAGGCTGTAAAACAAATGGAATTATGATTAAATCACACCTAAAGAATCTTTCCATCTGCTGTTTAAAAATACACTAATCACATTAAAAACAAGTAACACCACTGGAGAAACAGACAATTTTGTTAAGATTATGGATCAAACATTTCAACTAACACCACTGCAGACAGCAAGAATGAACGTTGTTACAACACAAACACCAGGTTGAGCTCCTCTAGAAAGGCCATCTAAAAACTTGTTTAACAACCATTCCAACGCAAAAGACGTTCATGAATTCAAGAAGCTACCAAAGCTGTGAATCTGTTTTATCAGTATAACCCAATAGAAGGCCAAACCTGTGCCCAGTACTTCATGTCTTTTTCATAACTTTTTCCTAAACCTAACCAAGATGGCTGCCATTAAAAACACATAATTCACTACCATCACTCCCTACCTCTCAGAGATGCATCCCTAACTAACTGCCACTAAATGCCCAATTCCAAGACAATATCTTTAATAACTGTTCCTGGAATCACTTACCTTTTGTGGATTCAGGACTTTAATGACCTGTGTGATGGTCCCCGAATTAAATGCAGGGATGACACTGCTACTGGGAGACAGGAGCTGCAGCTGGAATGTCTGAAGAAAGAGCAGAGAAAACAATTTCACGCTTAATCACGTAAGAACATGAAGTGATTTGTTTGCACTGAGTGAAAGCAAGGAAACATTAAGAGTTCAATTCCCAGCTCTGAATAATCAGTTCTTTCAATTCCCTACCTGTAAATAACAAAACATTCATTGGTCCACCTGCTTTCTACATAAATAAGATCCAGGTAGCACAAATACTATGGGGTGAGGGCTTACTGTAGTGTACCAAAATAGCAAAGATGCATTGTTTCCAGTGTCACACACAGAGGAACAAGTGCCCTGGGTTCAGCTGTAACAGTTACTTTTCTCTTTCCCAGTAGCTGATGAAGTGCTGTGTTCCAGCTTTAGCCTGAGAACAATGCTGATAACACACCAATGTTTTAGTTGTTGCTAAGTAATGCTTAATCTGATCAAGGACTTTTCATTCTCAGGCTCTGCCAGTGAGGAAGGTCACAGGAAGCCAGGAGGAAGCAGAGACAGGACACCTGACCCAAACCAGCCAAAGACAGCATGTCGTGCCCAGTATATAAACTAAGGGAAGCTACCCAGAAGGCCCAGATCACTGCTCAGGTCGGGCTGGGTATCAGTTGGTGGGTGGTGAGCAATTATATTGTGCATCACTTGTGTTTATTGTTTTTTTTTCCCCCCTTCCCTTTTTAATTTTATATTCTCTCCCCTTGTTATTTCCCTTATCATCATTATTACTGGTGGTAGCAGTAGTGATTTTGCGTTATACCTTAGCTACTGGACTGTTCTTATCTCAACCTGTGGGATTTACATTCTTTTGATTCTCCTCCCTGCTGGGGGGGGTGAGTGTGTGTGTGTGTGAACAGCTGCATGGTCAACCAAGAGGGCCAAGAGGGTCAACCATGACAATCAAAACTGTTCAGCACATTTGCAACTTCGCAGGAGGTCCATTCTTTCCTCAATTCCCTCCTATGGCAGGTATGAAACCAACCCCAATTAGAGCATTACCAATTCCTAGAGGTGAATCTCCCAGAAGTGAATCTATTTTCCCAAACTTGAAGAACAGTCTAATCACACCCTGCTTAAATGGTCTGCTCTACTATGAACTAGTCAATATCTGTCTCCCATATTTTGTGCTGCAGGTAAGTGCAAGGGGAGATGATTCACTGCTTAAAGGAGGACCATCACTGATCATGTGGGGACTCATTTAAACTTTTATAAGCAGCTAAGGGCTTCAAAGGATTTTTTTTTTCCAAGTATTTAGAACTGCAAAGAGCATGGTATATTTCTTAGAAACTAAGAATAAAGGGAAAGATTAGTGCCTTCACTTTTATTTTGACTTAACATTTTTCTGCATATGGTTTAACAACTTTCCTAGGAAGTGGTGATTTTAAAACAAGATTTTGTCCAAGCAGAAGTAGCCCAATCTGATAGGAATCAGTGTTCTACTGCATATATAACGTTTACTTTCAGACTAGAGATGACCAAACTGAGCACTAGGAGAAACTATTAATAGCTTTTATCCTTGTTTACCTTGCCAATTTCTGTCTACATGAAAGCACCAATCAGGAAGTATTTGCAGCTGGCCCTCAACCTATCCCTGTAGTTGCCCTAAGTGGCTCTACCTTTGGTACTGCAGCTTGGAAAACAAAATCTGTCATATCCAGCTCTGTGCTGTTGGAGGCCTGTATTGTGATTACAGTGACACTAGGGTTGGTGTTTGACCTCTCAAAGGTGAAGTCAATCTTCATCCCGTTCTTGTTGTACGCAGTAATTGAGGGGATTCCTGTAGAGAACAAACCAGCATGGAATCCATGAATCTCCAGAATCTGGAGATAATTCCCAACATCATAGAGTGCATTTACTTTACCCCAGACATGAACTCTTCTGAAAATAAAACACACCCCCTCCTCCTGGCTCCAGTGTCTGTGCCACACTTCCAAATCCCCCCCTTTTTTTACTACCCCTTGTTTACTCTTTTAGTTGGCTGCTGTGTCACCTTAGGCTAAGGATTTACATGTCCCTAACCTGCAGCAATATCACTGAAGAGAGGCTGTGCTGGAAGTCCATCAAGCAGGAACGGAGGCTGTGCTATCTGGGGCACAGAGGCAGATACTGGAGAACCTACAAGAAACATTGAAGGATTATTAATTAGCTGTCATGAATAGTAATTACTCCTTCTCCAAAGACTGCTGCATATCATATTCCTTTACATGAAGCTCTACAAATCATCTGTGCTGACATCCTCCCCTTTTCTGCTTTCACTAATAAGGACTGGCTCCTCTTGAGCTAGGAGGCATTCAGATGGAATTCATTCCTCACATCTCCCTGTCCTCCCTGGAAAGGCTCACAGCATTCCCAAGCTGGAGTGTGAAAATGCTCAAGTCTCACCAGCTAATCACACAGAGTCAACCTGTGACTTCATTCCCTGACTCCCACTTGTATGCTATTATGGACCTTGGTAAAAATAAGCATGAAGTCTAGGATTTTGTAGAAAGTGAACAAGCCAGCTCATCCCACCCCAGGACTGAGAACACAGACTTTTAAGAGATGCAGCCTGCTCACCTGTCAGGTTGAGGTCTCCCAGGAGGTCAAGGAGCTCCCCACCGGTAGAATCTGGCTTGCTTGTAGGTGCAGTGGGGATTACAGGTGTTATATCACTTCCCCCCAACAGGTCCAATAAATCATTTGCCTAATAAGAGAGTAGATGTAATAGTTACATATTCAGCTTCCTGCTGCTTTCCCTTACAAATGGAATGGATTCTACTTGCTCTTGGATTGAAGACCAACACAGCTGCTGGCCAGTCAGAGAGGTTCTTAGTTTGTCTATGGTCCCATGCCCCAGAAGAGATCCAGTTTTCATGCTCTTGGGACCACAGAGATAGTGAAGGACTAAGTTTGTGCACACCAAGACAGGTTGGGAGATATATGGCTTTACCTCACCCTGCTCTTGCCCTTCCCACAGTAATCACTCCCACACACCTGTTCTTGACACTAGAGTCATCAGAGTAGAGATGATGCAGCCATCACCATGCCAGAACAAGCAAAGAGATAGAGAAGAAGGAGGGAGACTGTCTCAAGCTTACTGTTGGCAGTGGTTAGTAAAATGGTCTGATAGGCAGTTGTCCTGGGTTCAGCAGTAGCAGTCATGTTTTTTTTTTTCCTTTGTGCTAGCTGGTGCAGTGCTGTGTTTTGACTTCCAGCCTGAGAACAGTGTTGGTGAAGTCGATGTTTTCAGTTGTTGCTAAGTGATGTTTGCCCTGACCAAGGACTTTGTGAGGCTCATGCTCTGCCAGGGAGGAGGGGAAGCCAGGAGGAAGCAGAGATGGGGCGCCTGACTCGGGCTAGCCAGGGAGGTATTCCATACCACAGCACGTCATGGCCGGGGTGGGGGGTGACTGGAAGTTACCCGGAAAGACACGGGGCTTCCGGGTGGAACTCGTCTTCTTGGCCGGTGGTATCGTATTCTCTTCCCTTGTTATTTTCCCTTATCATTGTTGTAGTTGATAGTAGCGGTGGTGATTTGTGTTGTACATTGGTTGCTGGACTGTTCTTGTCTCAACCCGTGGGAGTTGCACTCTTTCGATCCTCCTCCCCATTCCTCTGGGAGTGGGGGAGAACCCCGGTGGGGGGGGGGACACGGACCTCGATTGTTGTCAGCTCGGCACCACTCACTGGGAGTGAGTGAACAAGTTACCTGACTGGGTTTAAACCACAACGGTTCTTTTTGGCGCCCAACGTGGGGCACGAGGGGTTGAGATAAGAACAGATCTGACTGGATTGGTAGTCACTCGTCACAATGCTGATTTATTGGCTCTCAAGGTTGTTCCTCTTGATCTCACAGTTTCAGTATATCGTATCTTACGTCCATCCGGTATTTGCTGTATTAGTGTTTTTCAAGTGTGGGGCTTGGGCTAAGGTTTTTGTCCCATTGTACTTTATGGTAATGACTTGTAATACAATAGAATCATTGATCATGAAACTGATCTGGCTTATGTTCCCAGTGTGGTCACCACCTTTATACTTTGGGAGGTATACGATGGAGGTGCTTAGCAATTACACATCTTTTTTCTCCTTCTCAGGTGCTCAACCTGTGAAGGAGACATTCTTTTATCCTCCCAGTCGTCCCCCCAGACCATTTACATTTGAGAGTTTTGAATTTTTTGAATGGCATTTTAATGCTGTTGAGACTTGTTTGCTGATGGTGATGGGAATCACCATGCTAACACGCATACAGAGTGTGTTTTGCCCACTACTGATTTCAAGCAGAGTCAGCTTTGGGTCTTGTCTGGGGTCAAACGACGATGTAGGAGGACCGAGAGATTTTCCCTGAGGCTGGACAACCATGAGTGGCAGGGTGTGTGGGATAGTATGGGCAAGTATCTAGGTCAGTGGGCCCCTCCAGTACTTTGGAATTTCACTACCGAACAACTGCAAAATCCAGAAGAATTAGTAAAACACTTAAATGAGGTGTGTGGTCATTCTGGCCATACCAGAGATGGACAAATCACGGCAACGTGCTGGGGCTTAGCCTATGCTTACAGGGCCTTGTTCAACACTATCCAGCACCTTCAAAAGGAAAAGAATGTCGGCGGATTTGAGGGCAAAGCAACAGTCGCTACTCAAACTTTGGCCTCAATGAACAGAGCAGCTACCCCGGTGGCAAGTACAGCAGCTGCTCAAACTTCAACTGCAACAGACAGCGCGGTTACCCCAGCTCCAAGTACAGCAGCTACACCACCCCCAGCAACAAGTACAGTTGCTACTCAAACCACAGTGATAATCACTGCAGCCAAACCAGAGGACCAATTCGTACCAATATCGGTTGCCCCTGTACGCAAGAGAACAAGCAAAAAGGAGGCAAAAAGGGTGAAGCGAGATGAAGAACCAATGAATTCACCACCCGGTCCAGAATCTGATCAGGAGTCATCATCACATGACGAAGAAGAAGAAGAAGAGGTAACTTCTCGACCTCGGACCTCAACCGAGCTGCGGAATATGCGAAAAGATTTTACCTGTCAACCAGGGGAGCACATCATCACCTGGTTACTCCGATGCTGGGACAATGGGGCCGATGGTCACGAACTAGAAGGTACAGAAGCCAAGCAGCTGGGATCACTTGCTAGAGAAGGGGGAATTGACAAAGCAATCGCAAGAGAGAAAACGTCCCCCAGCCTTTGGAGGCGGCTCTTGGCAGCTGTGAAAGAAAGGTTTCCGTACAAGGACGATGTTACAAGTCGTTCGGCCAAGTGGACTACTATAGACAAAGGCATCCAGTCTCTGAGGGAATCGGCCATCGGAGAGATGATCTATCACATCAAGCCGAATAACGGGGATACACCTATAGATCCAGATGAAGTTGAATGTACACGACCCATGTGGCGAAAACTTACACGGAATGCACCGTCATCATATGCCCATTCATTGGCAACAGTGACCTGGAATGACATAGTACCACTAACAGTGGATGAAATGGTTCATAAACTCCGAGAGTTCGAAGACAACCTCACCCCTTCCATCATCTCAGCTGTGAAAAAACTGTCCCAGGACCTCAAACAATTGAGGGACGATCTATCTGATTTATCCAGCTCCTCACGTGTACCAACACACGTCTCAGCTATTAACAAAAGGTGTCCTATTGTTCAAGAGAGGAGATACAGGAGGTATACGCCACGGGGTACCCTATGGTTTTACCTGCTGGATCACGGAGAAGACATGACAAAGTGGGATGGAAAACCTACTTCAGCTTTGGAGGAACGGGTGAGTGAACTGAAGAGGGGAGCAAGGGCCAAGACTGATCGTCCCATGAGAGCTACGGCTTCAGTCTCTGGTGAGCAGTTTCCCAGATGGAATGGAAGAGCTGATTTTACTCCAGCTCCTGTGAAGAATAATCCCTTTCACCACGACTTAAGTGTCCAAAGCTGTGACGACCATTAGAGGGGCCCTGCCTCCAGCCAGGTGGAGGTAGGGGGCAATCGGATTTACTGGACTGTGTGGATCAGATGGCCTGGCACATCAGTCCCACAGAAGTATAAGGCTCTAGTAGATAGCGGTGCACAGTGTACCCTGATGCCATCAAGCTGTCAAGGGGTGGAACCCATCTATATTTCTGGAGTAACAGGAGGATCCCAAGAGTTGACTGTGCTGGAGGCTGAAATCAGCCTGACTGGGAGGGAGTGGCAAAAGCACCCTATTGTGACTGGTCCAGAGGCTCCATGCATCCTCGGCATAGACTACCTCAAGAGAGGGTACTTCAAAGACCCAAAAGGGTACCGGTGGGCTTTTGGTATTGCTGCTTTGGAGACTGAGGAAATTGAGCAGCTGTCCACCTTGCCTGGTCTCTCAGAAGATCCCTCTGCTGTGGGGTTGCTGAAAGTTGAAGAACAACAAGTGCCAATTGCGACCACAAGAGTGCACCGGCGGCAATATCGCACCAACCGAGACTCCCTGATTCCCATCCATCAGCTGATCCGTAGACTGGAGAGTCAGGGGGTGATCAGCAGGACCCGCTCACCCTTCAATAGCCCCATATGGCCAGTGCGAAAGTCTAATGGAGAATGGAGACTAACAGTAGACTATCGTGGCCTGAATGAAGTCACACAACCCTTGAGTGCTGCCGTACTGGACATGCTAGAACTTCAGTATGAACTAGAGTCAAAGGCAGACAAGTGGTATGCCACAATTGATATTGCCAATGCATTTTTCTCCATTCCTTTGGCAGCAGAGTGCAGGCCACAGTTTGCTTTTACTTGGAGAGGTGTCCAGTTCACTTGGAACCGACTGCCCCAGGGGTGGAAACACAGCCCTACTATTTGCCACGGACTGATCCAGACTGCACTGGAACAGGGGCAAGCTCCAGAACACCTGCAATACATTGATGACATTATTGTGTGGGGTGATACAGCGGAAGAAGTCTTTGAGAAAGGGAGGAAAATAATCCAAATCCTGCTGAAAGCCGGTTTTGCCATAAAACGGAGTAAGGTCAAGGGACCTGCACAGGAGATTCAATTTTTGGGAATAAAATGGCAAGATGGACGTAGACAGATCCCCACAGATGTGATCAACAAGATAACAGCAATGTCTCCACCAACTAATAAGAAAGAAACGCAAGCTTTCTTGGGTGCAGTGGGGTTCTGGAGAATGCACATCCCAAATTACAGTTCGATTGTAAGCCCTCTCTATCATGTGACCCGGAAGAAAAATGATTTTAAATGGGGCCCTGAGCAGCAACAAGCCTTTGAACAAATTAAACGCGAGATAGTTCATGCAGTAGCCCTTGGACCAGTCCGGACCGGACCAGATGTAAAAAAAGTGCTGTACACTGCAGCTGAGGGAGAACGGTCCTACCTGGAGCCTCTGGCAGAAAGCTCCAGGGGAGACTCGAGGTCGACCCCTCGGCTTTTGGAGTCGGGGATATAAAGGATCTGAGGCCAGCTATACCCCAACTGAGAAAGAGATACTGGCAGCCTATGAAGGGGTTCGAGCTGCTTCAGAAGTGATTGGCACTGAAGCACAGCTCCTTCTGGCACCCCGGTTGCCTGTGCTGGGCTGGATGTTCAAAGGCAGGGTCTCCTCTACACATCATGCAACTGATGCTACATGGAGTAAATGGGCTGCAC
This sequence comes from Pezoporus wallicus, assembly GCF_028554395.1. NCBI lineage: Eukaryota > Metazoa > Chordata > Aves > Psittaciformes > Psittacidae > Pezoporus > Pezoporus wallicus. The sequence goes on from NW_026635201.1 coordinate 63,533, forward strand.
TAATTACACAACGAACTCGAATAGGAAATCTCAGTCATCCAGGCATTCTAGAAGTCATCATGGACTGGCCAGAGGGCAAAGATTTTGGAATGTCACCAAAGGAGGAGGTGGTGCGCGCTGAAGAGGCCCCACCATATAATAAACTGTCAGAAAGTGAAAAGCAGTATGCCTTGTTTACTGATGGCTCTTGCCGTATTGTGGGAAAGCATCGGAGATGGAAGGCAGCTGTATGGAGTCCTGGACGACAAGTTGCAGAAACTGCTGAAGGAGAGGGTGAATCGAGTCAATTTGCCGAGGTGAAAGCCATCCAGCTGGCCCTGGACATTGCTGAACGAGAAAAGTGGCCAGTACTTTATCTCTATACTGACTCATGGATGGTGGCAAATGCCCTGTGTGGGTGGTTGAAGCAATGGAAGCAGAGCAACTGGCAACGCAGAGGTAAACCCATCTGGGCTGCTGCACTGTGGAAAGATATTGCTGCCTGGGTGCAGAACCTGGTGGTGAAGGTACGTCATGTAGATGCCCATGTACCCAAGAGTCGGGCCACTGAGGAACACCAGAACAACCAACAAGTGGATAAAGCTGCTAAGATTGAAGTGGCTCAGATGGACTTAGATTGGCAACATAAAGGTGAATTATTTTTGTCCCGGTGGGCCCATGACACTTCAGGCCATCAGGGCAGAGATGCAACATATAGATGGGCCCGTGACCGAGGGGTGGACTTAACAATGGACACTATTGCCCAGGTTATTCATGAGTGTGAAACATGTGCTGCAATTAAACAAGCCAAGCGGTTAAAGCCTCTTTGGTATGGAGGACGATGGTTGAAGTATAAATATGGGGAGGCCTGGCAGATTGACTATATCACACTGCCACCAACCCGCCAAGGCAAGCGCCATGTGCTTACCATGGTGGAAGCAACCACCAGGTGGCTGGAAACATACGCTGTGCCCCATGCCACTGCCCGGAACACTATCCTGGGCCTTGAGAAACAGATTTTGTGGCGACACGGCACCCCAGAGAGAATTGAGTCAGACAATGGGACTCATTTCCGAAATAACCTTATAGATATTTGGGCCAAAGAGCATGGCATTGAGTGGGTATATCACATCCCCTACCATGCACCAGCCTCTGGGAAAATTGAACGGTACAATGGGCTGTTAAAAACTACACTGAGAGCAATGGGTGGGGGAACTTTCAAGCATTGGGATACACACTTACCAAAGGCCACCTGGTTGGTCAACACCAGAGGATCTGCCAACAGGGCTGGCCCAGCCCAGTCAGAACTTTTACATATTGTAGAGGGGGACAAAGTTCCCGTGGTGCATATGAAGAATTTGCTGGGGAAGACAGTCTGGGTAATTCCTGCTTCAGGTAAAGGCAAACCCACTCGTGGGATTGCTTTTGCTCAGGGACCTGGATATACTTGGTGGGTAATGCAGGAAGATGGGGAAGTCCGATGTATACCTCAAGGGGATTTGATTTTAGGGGAAAACAGCCAGTGAACTCAATTGTATGACGTTGCCTGCTGTGTAATGCTTTTATAGCCCATCAACTAGATGTCTCCAGGTCACCAGCGACTGGCCCTGACTTCCCTCCAGCCATCATCCCAACAGAGAATGAACTTTGAACATCATGGACCGAATGGACTCGGCAGCATTATAGGGATTGGTCCATGCACTAAGAAAATGATCTTTTCCTCTTGGTCTGTATGTATATGGATGTATATATATGGGAGAGCGATGGTGTATTGAAAATGTGGGATCTGAGCACGACGTGAATGGTATGGAATAAGGGGTGGATAATGTCCTGGGTTCAGCAGTAGCAGTCATGGTTTTTTTTTTCCTTTGTGCTAGCTGGTGCAGTGCTGTGTTTTGACTTCCAGCCTGAGAACAGTGTTGGTGAAGTCGATGTTTTCAGTTGTTGTTAAGTGATGTTTACCCTGACCAAGGACTTTGTGAGGCTCATGCTCTGCCAGGGAGGAGGGGAAGCCAGGAGGAAGCAGAGATGGGGCGCCTGACTCGGGCTAGCCAGGGAGGTATTCCATACCACAGCACGTCATGGCCGGGGTGACTGGGAGTTACCCGGAAGGACACGGGGCTTCCGGGTGGAACTCGTCTTCTTGGCCGGTGGTATCGTATTCTCTTCCCTTGTTATTTTCCCTTATCATTGTTGTAGTTGATAGTAGCGGTGGTGATTTGTGTACATTGGTTGCTGGACTGTTCTTGTCTCAACCCGTGGGAGTTGCACTCTTTCGATCCTCCTCCCCGTTCCTCCGGGAGTGGGGGAGAACCCCGGGGAGGGGGGGGGGGGGACACGGACCTGGATTGTTGTCAGCTCAGCACCACTCACTCCATTACCTGGCTAAGAGGCTGCAATCCAGAGGGTGGAGATTTGGTTTCTAGTCCCGCTGACTCTCTCTCTCCGTTGGACTGTACAATCTCAGTAGGGCCATTTATGGTGACTTTCTCCATTACTGGCATTCTCTCAAGCAGGGCTGGCCTGAAAGAAGCTGACATAGTTACACTGTGCCATCTTCCTGAATCCCAAACCAAATACTCAGACATTCAGGAGGCAAAATAAACAGGGCGACCTGCTTTTCCTTTTAGCACGGAAGCTGTAAAACTGTGACAGCTTGAGGTGGTCAGAAGCAATTGTGGCATTCTGTGCCAGTGCAAATACATTAGTTGACAACTGAAAAACAAACCAATCCTCTTGCCTCCCATTTTCCCCCAGTACCTGACACACTTTCCATTGTAGTGCTAGGATAACAAACCTAAGAGAAAGATTAAATAATTGAGCAAAAGTGGACAAACTGCAGACATGGGACACAACTGCTCTGTTCTGTATGCAGCTGAGTCAGTCAGCTCATTTGATTTGTCTCTGCAGAAGGGTTAACCACTTAGAACACACAACAAAGTTGGACAAGCAAATCACCATGCTCTCAAGTGGACAAATTAAGTTTGCAAAGACATTAAGTTCACCCCTTGAGAGTACCCTCCTGTCATGGGTTCAGCTCTAACAGTTATTTTTCTCCTTCTTAGTAGCTGGTGCAGTGCTGCATTTTGACTTTAATCGGAGAACAATACTTATAACACACTGATGTTTTTAGTTGTTGCTAAGTAATGCTTCATCTGATCAAGGACTTCTCAGTCTCAGGCTCTGCCAGTGAGAAGGGGCAGGGGAAGCCAGGAGGAAGCAGAGACAGGACACTTTAGCCAAACTAGCCAAAGGGGTATTCCATACCCCAGCACATCATGCCCAGTATATAAACTAAGAGAAGTTATACAGAAGTCCCAGATCGCTGCTCAGGTCAGGCTGAGTATTGGTCAGCAGGTGGTGAGCAATTGCACTGTGCATCACTTCTGTCCATTGTTTTCTTTTTCTTTCCCCCCTTTAGTTTTATGTTCTCTCCCCTTGTTTTTTTCCTTATTATTATTAGTGGTAGTAGTAGTAGTTTTGTATAGTACCTTAATTATTGGACTGTTGCTCTCAACCAGTGAGATTTACATTCTTTTGATTCTATTCTCCATCCCTCTGGTAGCAGGGGGAGATGAGGGAAAAAGGGGGGGAGTGATTGAGTGGCTGTGTGATGCTGAGTTACCAGCTGGGCTTAAACCACAACAGTCCTTTGCGATAGACAACACGGGGCACTAAGGGTTGAGATAACGACAGATCTGACCAGAGTGTGTCTAATCATATTTGTGATAAGCATTCACTGTTTCGGATTAATAGCCACTCATCACAGTGTTGATTTATTAGCTCTCGGAGCTGTGGTACTTGGTATCAGGGTTTCAGCATGTCACACCTTGCTTACAGCCAATATTTGCTGGTTTAGTGTTTATCTGCTTTGGGGCCCAGGCTAAAGTTCTCTTTTCGCTGTACTCCAGGGCAGTGACTTGTAACAGAATAGAATTGTTGATCATGAAACTGCTCTGGTATGCATTCTCAGCGTGGTCATCACCTCTATACTTCAGGAAGAATGTAATGGGAACTTTTAGCAATTACACATCTTCCCCCCCCCCCCCCCCTTCCCCGAGAGTCAACCTATGAAGGAGACATTCCCTCACACCCTCCGCTCTCCCACCAGGCTATTTACAGCAGCATTTGAGATTTCTAAAGGTTTTGAATATCATCTTAAAGCCCTTGAAACCTGCCTGCTTCTTTTGCTGGGAATCAGCACGTTGCTGCATATACTACATGTGCATTACCCACGGCCATGCCACCCTGAGAACGCCCAATAGCATCTGATCTGAGAAGCTAAGCAGGGTCAGGATCGGGTCTTCTCTAAAATTAAATAAGGATCTAAGAGGACCACCAAGAGATCTTCCCCGAGGCTGGACAGTCATGAGTGGCAAGCACTTAACCAGTGCTTTGGAACTTAACACTCCTGAACAAAATGTGGAACCCCCAAAAATTAGCAGAACACTTTGTTTAAGCGTGCTGTCGTTCTGGCAATAGCAAAGAGGGACAAGTCACTGCAACATGCTGGGGTTTCCCCTATGCCTACAGAACTGTGTTCTGCAAGGAGCAGGAAAAAGAAGTCTCTGGATCTGATGGCAAAGCAATAGACACAGCAGCTACTCAAACCCTGACAGACACTGACCCCACTCTAACCCCAGTGACAGACACTGCAGCTAAACCAAAGGACCAACCTGTGCCAATATCAGTTGCCCCTATAAGCAAGGGGAAAAGTAAACAAGAGCCATGAAGAGCAACTCGGGTAGTGAAGGGAGATGAAGACCCAATGTGCATACCAGAGGGGGTGACATCTGAACAAGAGGAATTAGTACAGAAATCAGAAGAAGACGTAACTTCTCGATCCCTGTCCTTGATTGAGCTGCAGAATATACGCAAACATTTCAGCCATCTTGCAAATGAGCACATCATCACCTGGATGCTCCAATGCTGGGAAAACAGGGCCAACATTCACAAACTAGAAGGTAGGGAAGCCAAGCAGCTGGGATCACTTGATAGGAAAGATGCACTGATAAAGCGAGTGCAAAACAGAAATGAAGCCTCAACCCCTGAAGGCAGCTCTCAAGAGCTGTGAAGAAAAGGTTTCCATACAAGGACGATGTTCTGTGTCACCCAGGCAAGTAGACCACAAATGAAAAAGGCCTCCAGTCCCTAAAGGAATCAGCCATTCTAGAGATGTTCTACCATAGGCCAGAGACCAGGAATGCATCTGTAGATCCAGAAAAAGTTGGATGTACACAACCCAATAGGTGGAAATTTACACAGAGTGCAACATCAACATGTGCCAACTCATTGGCAAGAATAAGCTAGAGGGAGGCAGCAGCACCAAAAGTGGATGAAGCGAGTCATCAGCTCTGAGAGTTTGAAGACAAAGCCATCCCTTCCATCATTTCAACTGTGGAAAAACTGTCCCAGGAGTTCAAACAATAGAGAGATGATCTATCCAGCTCCCCAAATGTACAGACCCACATATCGGCTATTAACAGAAGGTACACTATTGCCTGAAATGGAAGATATAGAAGGTACACACCATGGGCCACCATACGGTTTTACCTGCATGATCACAGAGAAGACATGAGAACAGGGGATGGAAAACCTACCTCGGTTCTGGAAGAATGGGTGTGTGAATGAAAAGGAAAAAAAACGGTCAATGATGCTCCTCCCAAGAAAGGTGCTGCTCCAATCTTTGGTGAGCAGCTTCAAAGACAGAGTGGAAGAGCTGATTTTATTTCAACTCCCATGGACAAGGAATTCTAATTTCTTTCTACAAGATGTAAGTAGAGAACCTAATGATAGCTATTAGAGAAGCCCTGCCTCAAGCCAGGGGGAAGGACAATCAGGTTTACTGGACTGTGTGGATCAGGTGGCCTGGCACATCAGTCCCACAGAAGTATAAGGCTCTTGTAGATACTGGTGCACAGGCTACAGTTCGCTTTTACATGGAGTGGCATCCAGTACACTTGGAATCAAAAGACCCAGGGGTGGAAACACAGCCCTACCATCTGCCATGGACTGATCCAGACTGTACTGGAACAGGGGCAAACTCCAGAACACTTGCAATACATTGATGACATCATTGTGTGGGGCAATACAGCGGAAGATGTTTTTGAGAAAGGTAAGAAAATAATCCAAATCCTGCTGAAAGCCTGTTTTGCATCAAGAAGAGAAAGGTCAAGGGACCTGCACAGGAGATTCAATTTTGGGGAATGACAAGACACACATGACTAGATCCCCATAGATGTGATCAACAAGATAACAGCAATGCCTCCACCAGCCAATAAGAAAAAAACACAAGCTTTCTTAGGTGTTGTGGGGCTCTGGAGAATGCACATCCCAAATTACAGTTTGATTGTAAGCCCTCTCTATCAGGTGACCTGGAAGAAGAATAATTTCACATGGGGCCCTGAGCAACAACAAGCCTTTGAACAAATTAAATGAGAGATAGTTCATGCAGTAGCCCTTGGACCAGTCCGGACAGGGACAGATGTGAAAAATCTGCTCTACACTGCAGCCGGGGAGAATGGTCCTACCTGGAGCCTCTGGCAATAAGCTTCAGGGGAGACTCGAGGTCGACCCCTTGGCTTTTGAAGTCAGGGTTACAGAGTACCTGAGGCCAGCTATACTTCCACTGTGTCCTGGGTTCAGCAGTAGCAGTCATGTTTCTCCTTCTTGGTAGCTGGTGCAGTGCAGTGTTTTGACTTTCAGCTTGGGAACAGAGCTGATAGCGATGTTTTGGTTTGGCCAAGGACTTTGTGAGCCTCACGCTCTGCCAGGGAGGAGGGGAAGGCGGGAGGAAGGCGGGGGAAGCAGCAGGGCGGGACGGACGTGGCCATGGACTTGTACCTGGCCGTCAGGCTGCTCTTCACCGTCCTGGCCCTCACCCTACTCTCCATCTTCGTGAGGATGCGGGGAGCCGAGGGGGAGCGGCCCCGGGAGCTGGCGGCAGCCGAAGCGGCCCGGGAGAGCGGCCCCGGGGACCAAGCGGCGGCGGGAGCGGGGCCTGAGGCCGCGAGGGGACGGCTGCCGGTGGAGGAGGTCGGGGCGGTTGAGGAGAGGAAGGAGGCGGCTGCCGAGCAGCGGGAGAAGGCGGCGGAGGAGCCGAGCCCCGCGGAAGAGCCGAGCCCCGCGACGGCCGAGAGCATCCCCCGGAAGCCGCCTGCCGAGCCCCAGGAGGATGCAGGAGACCACGCAGCATTTCCAAGCAAGGCAGAGGAGGAAGAGCTGGACTCAGGAAAAGAGAAGCTGGCGGTGGGAGAGCCGGCAAGCACAGCAGCTACACCAGCCCCAGTGACAAGTACAGCAGCATCAACTGAGAGTTCTGAAGGTTTTGAATGGCCTTTGGGTATCCTTGGGACCTGCCTGCTGATTGTGATGGGGATCAGCATGTTGGCACACACACAGACTGTGTTTTACCCACAACCATTTTGTCTGATCTCAAAAGTTAAGCAGAGTCAGGTTTGGGTCTTGTCTGGGGTTAGACGACAATGCAGGGGGACCAAGAGATTTTCCCCAAGGCTGGACAGTCATGAGTGGCAGGGTGTGTGGGACAGTATGGGCAAGTATCTAGTCCACTGGGCCCCTCCAGTGCTTTGGAAGCGTCGGAGATGGAAGGCAGCTGTATGGAGTCCCCAGCAGCAAGCTGCAGAAACTGCTAAAGGGGACAGTGAATTATTTTAAGCCTGGTGGGCCCATGGCACTTCAGGCCATCAGGGCAGAGATGCAACACAGAGATGGACTCATGATCGAGGGGTAGACTTAGCAATGGACATTATTGCCCAGGTTATTCATGAGTGTGAACACTGCACACAGTCCTGCTCTGGAAGACTGTTACAAGAGATGGAGCCTGACATCATGGACCAGATGGACACAGCAGCTTTATAGGGACTGGTCCGTGCACTAAGATAAGAGTGCACTGAGATAAGAGTGATGGCATATTGAAAACGTGGGATCTGAGCATGACGTGAATGGTATGGAATAAGGGTTGGATAATGTCCTGGGTTCAGCAGTAGCAGTTATGTTTCTCCTTCTTGGTATCTGGTGCAGTGCAGTGTTTTGACTTTCAGCTTGGGAACAGAGCTGATAGAGATGTTTTGGTTTGGCCAAGGACTTTGTGAGCCTCATGCTCTGCCAGGGAGGAGGGGAAGGCGGGAGGAAGCAGAGACAGGACACCTGACCCAAACTGACCAAAGAGGTATTCCATACCACAGCACGTCATGCCCAGGATGTAAGTGGGAGTTAGCCGGAAGGGCTGGGAGACTGCAGGGTTGGAGGAGGTATGGGTGGGTGCTTGGTCAGGCTGAGGGGGGCGAGTTATCGGTCAGCTGGTGCTGAGGTGTTGTATTCTCTTCCCTTGTTAATTCCTTTATCATTATTATCATTGGTGGTAGCAGTAGTGATCTGTGTTATACCTTAGTTACTAAACTGTTCTTATCTCAACCCGTGGGAGTTGCATTCTTTTCGATTCTCCTCTCCGTCCCTCCGGGAGTAGGGGGAGGGAAAGAAAGGGGGGGGGGGGGTGAGTTAACGAGTTACCTGACTGGGTTTAAACCACGACACACTGAAAAAGAAATTCTGGCAGGCTATGAAGGGGTTCGAGCTGCTTCAGAAGTGACTGGCACTGAAGGCACAGCTCCGCCTGGCACCCCCGCTGCACACACTGGGCTGGATATTCAAAGGCAGGATCTCCTCTACATGCCATGCAACCGATGCTACATGGAATAAGTGGGCTGCACTAATTACACAAGGAGCTAGAACAGGAAATCCCAATTGTCCAGGAATCCTAGAAGTCATCATGGACAGGCCAGAGGGCAGATTTTGGAATGTTCAAAATAGGAATGATGAAGGAGAGTGTAAACTGAGTCAGTTTTCAGAGGTGAAAGCCTTCTTGCTGGAAGAGAAAAACAGCTAGTACTTTACACTGACTCATGGATGGTGGCAAATGCCCTGTGGGGGTGGTTGAAGCAATGGCAGCAGAGCAACTGGCAACACAGAGGTAAACCCACCTTGCTGCTGCACTGTGGCAAGATACCGCTGCCCAGGTACAGAACCTGGTGTGGTGGTAATGTACACCAAGTAGATGCTCCTGTACCCAAGAGTCAGGCCACTGAGGAACACCAGAACAACCAACAAGTGGATAAAGCTGCTAAAAATGAAGTGGCTCACATGGATTTAGATAGGCAACATAAGGGTGAATGGATCAAAAGCAGATTAAAGGAGATGATCCTGCCCCTCTACTCTGCTCTTGTGAGACCCCCCCTTGAGTACTGTGTACAGTTCCAGTGTCCTCAACATAAAAAGGACATGGAACTGTTGGACCAAGTCCAGAAGAGGGCCACAAGGGTGATCAGGGAACTGGAGCAACTCCCATATGAAGACAGGCTGAGAAAGTTGGGGCTGTTCAGCCTGGAGAAGAGAAGGCTGCATGGAGACCTCATAGCAGCCTTCCAGTATCTGAAGGGGGCCTATAAGGATGCTGGGGAGGGACTCTTCATTAGGGACTGTAGTGATAGGACAAGGGATAATGGGTTCAAACTTAAACAGGGGAAGTTTAGATAGGATATAAGGAAGAAGTTCTTGACTGTAAGGGTGGTGAGGCACCGGAATGGGTTGCCCAGAGAAGTTGTGAATGCTCCATCCCTGGCAGTGTTCAAGGCCAGGTTGGACAGAGCCTTGGGTGACATGGTTTAGTGTGAGGTGGCCCTGCCCATGGCAGAGGGGTTAGAACTAGATGATCTTAAGGTCTTTTCCAACCCTAACTATTCTATGATTCTAATAAAGTCATGTGAAAAGCCAGCAGCAACAACAGGAGTCTACCAGAACTCTCCTCAGGTCAGCCACTGGCTGACCCTGACTTCCCTCCAATCATTACCCCAACAAAGAACGAACTTTGAGGAAACCAGGCGAGCTCAGCAGTGACCAGATGAGTTCAGCAGTTATGTCAGCAGGCAACAGTCCAACATTACACACCATCTCTCCTGCCCTCAAAGACTGTTACAACTTATGGAGCCTCACATCATGGGCTGAATGAACTAGGCAAACTTCATAGGGATGGTCTATGGATTAAGGAATGATATCTCTCTCTTTGTGTGTGTGTGTATGTATATATGTGTGTGTGTATACATATAAATATATATATATAGACAGAGACATAAAGCCATGGTATATCGAAAAAAATGTGGTATATGAACACGACTTGAAGGGTTTTGGCATACGGGGTGGCTACTGTCCTGGGTTCGGCTCTAACAGTTATTTTTCTCCTTCCCAGTAGCTCGGTGCAGTACTGTGTTTTCGATTTCAGTCTGAGAACAATGCTGATAACACACCAATGTTTTAGTTGTTGCTAAGTAATGCTTCATCTGATCAAGGACTTCTCAGTCTTTCATGCTCTGTCAGTGAGGAGGTGCACAAGAAGCCAGGAGGAAGCAGAGACAGGACACCTGACCCAAATCAGCCAAAGGGGTATTCCATACCACAGCACATCATGCCCAGTATAGAAACTGGTGGGAGTTACCCGGAAGGCCCAGACTGCTGCTCAGGTCAGGCTGGGTATTTGCTGGCGGGTAGTGAGCAATTGTTTTGTGCATCACTCATGTTGATTTCTTTTTCCTTTTCCCATTTTAGTTTTACATTCTCTCCCCTTTTTCCCCCCTTTTTCTTCTTATTATCGGTGGTGGCAGTAGTAGTTTTGCATTGTATCTTAGTTACCGGACTGTTCTTATCTCAAACTGTGGGATTTACATTCTTTCGATTCTCCTCCTCATCCCTCCGGGATCAGGGTAGAGGGAATAAGCGGGAAAGTGAGTGAGGGGCTGCGTGGTTCTGAGTTACCTGCTGGGCTTAAACCACTACACCTCCTGAAATGATACAGAGACTGAATATGAGGCATGGGATCCAGAATCCTGACATCAAACCAAAAAACAAGGAAAATCTGTATCGAGACAACTAGTCTGTAATACAAGAAAGGCCATATACCCTTGCAGATCAAGCTGTAGAGCACTGCATGCAATAGGCTTAAGCCACACTGTCTACAGATCTTTTGGGCTGAAAAAAGTGTTCCAGTACCAATAAACCTAACAGTGGGACACATTTTTGACCACGGACAAAGTCTTATTAAGCAGAAATTATTAAACATTGACCCTTACACTATAATGAACACCAGAATATATTGGAGGAAAATACAGGTGCTTACTTGTAAATTAAATGAAGTTACATGTTTTTCTTAACTGCACCACCTCCCAAAATAATTAATAGCATACACTGCCATGTAATCAAAAGCCAGCTGATCACCAGACACTGCTGTCTGCAATGGTCAACTCAGATCAAAATCTTCTATGCTAGATTTTTCTCAACCTTCTCATAAGGTTTTACATGAAGCCCTAAGCAGCTCACATGCCCATGCTCATTAACATGATGTATCCAAGAACAAATCTGAGTTGCTGCATGGATCCCATGGGAGGAGAGAAAAGTGGAAATCACAAGGATGTTGTGCTCTACACACAGTGAATAGGATGGTACCTACTGAAAAAGGGATTGTGAAGTCTTTGAAACAAGGCTTGGAGGCCCCTACAAACACAGGCAATATTTAGTCAAATGGCATCCATTTTATCTCTGTCCTCTCATCTAAACTCTAAAATGAATGCTCCTCCATCCAATGGAATTTCATGGAAAGTTTTCAAGAGTAGATGAAGTCAATCCCCACAAGATCTCCTCCAATCTTATGATCCACACTGAACAGATGAATCTGTGGTGCTCCTATGTATCAACAATTAACTACCACACATGGCAGATTAATGATTATTCTGCAAAGAATTATGGCTTTAGTTACTGCAATAAAACAGGGTTTTAATTTTCTCATAAAGAAACAATCACTTGAGCAAAGCAGTGATGAAGGGGGACCTCTCAATGATAAGGTGTAAGGAGATTAATATGCTCACAAATTGTAAAACACATATGCTGAGTGGTGCAGTGAAATAGCATGCCTTTGCATGCAAAATCTGAGATTTTAAGCAGATACTACAAGAAGATACAGTAAATTTAAGAGATATTCTGAAAAATGGAAACAATAACAATTGGTAGAATTGCCTCACATTCAGAGCACTTTAGAAGGACAGGTCAATAGACCTCGGCATGTTTATTCCAGACATTTTAAAACGAGACTGAACCCAACGACTGTGGCAATTCTAGAATAATAAAAGCTACCTGCAGACATTTACTCAGTTAGCAAATTTAAGATTCAACACTTAGGAGTAAACACTAGTCAAGTTCAAGCTCAAAGCAGGGCAACATTTTTGGCAGAGAAAGTCTCTGAGCACAGAATAATCTCCCAGGATATGCTGAATTCTTAAAGCATTCACTAACTCATCTACAGAGGGAGGGATTATAGTTCCTCTATAAACCTACTAAAATCACCAGACAAAGCTCTCAAAGCACAAAGTGCAGTACACACAGGAGATCAGAGTAGATTATAATGATCCTGTTCAAACTCATCAGCACTTACCTCATGTGATCATATTTCTTGAAAAGTGCATTATATTCCACTGCCCTCTGCTGTAGCTCCACATCGATGCTGCTGCTGTAAATGGAAACTATCTTCTTAACGCGACTGTGTGGGGACAAGGGGGAAACAAAAGAACACACCACACCATGGAATTAGCAGCAATAAGCAAGGGATTAACCTGTCATCCAGAAGACACTATATGTCCTCTGCTTAACAGGTGTTCTGTCTAACTCATTTAAAACAGTATTCTCTGCTGTTTTCCTGGACTATCTTTGCAACCCCATTTTTGAACTGTCCCTTTGTAACAGCATCAGTAGGTGATTAATATACCACCACAAGGTATAGCATAAGAAAGCTCAACTACCCACACCAAGAAGCCATCAGTAAGAAATAAGGCTATTTCCCTCTCCATCACCCACAAAAAGAACTGGAAAGGACAGTCCACTGAAAGTAATGACTTCTCTTCCCCAAAAGGAGTTTTCAAGCAACAGCAACAAGGATTAAGTCCCTACACAGTGGGGACACTGATATGTACTGTTTTCTCTGTGGATATCCACAGAGAAAACAGTACATATCAGCAGAAGTCTTCCACCCTGCAAGCAAAGGAGGACTGTAAAAGCCAACAAATAAGATGACTTTTCTAAACCATGGAAGCAGAGCATGTCTAAGGAATACTTCCACTGAAAACAACCAATGCCAACATGTTTGCAACAAAGCCCTGTGCAGTACATCAATTAGAACTCACTTGACATTGCAGGTAAACCTTGTGGAAAGCTTCATGATGGCAGTGAGAATATAGCCTCGTGTAACAGATGCAGACATATTAGACATCAGGATGCTTTCTAAAATATCAAGAACTTCATCCTCTGTTACCTGAAAAGGTACATAAAGGTTAGGCTGAGGCAGAGAGAAGCCTTGCAGCAAGCCTTGCAGGACCTACTGTAAAAACCTGTCTCTTGCTTAATGGCCGTGTTGTACCTCCTCTGCAACTTGATGAGCCTGTGACATTATGTTCAGAGCATACAAGACACATGCATCTATGTGGAGATCTTAAGAGATTAGTTTTAAAATACAGTTCCTGTTCTACACATGGAACAGCAGATTTATCATCAAAATACACAGCTAAGACCCTAGCAGCTCCCCTGCAAGCTAGGCTAGCACTGAAAGCACACTGCTCTGTCAGTTATAGCTGCACTTGACACAGTGAGTGTTTAGGCAGCCCATGCCTGTAGCATGGGAAGGAGACAACTCCTCACAGTCCATCACCATCATGGACACCAGTGCTAAGTAACTACTGCAAGCATTCCCCTCGCATAGGCAGCAGCAAGCAGCTCCAGCCTCAGCCAGGTGCACAGCTGCTGTTCTTTCTCAAGATATACCTGTATTGGTGGTTCCTCTTCACACTGGCCAGACACCAGAAGATCTCCATACTCTCCTATGCACCAAGAAGCCACTTGCACCAGGGGTTGCTGTTTGAAGAAGAAAAATCAGATACCCAAGATAAATGGATACCTGTATGACAAATTAAGCCATCACCATTTCCCAGAGCAAGCCTAGCCCTCCTTACAGCCAAGGAAGTTCTCAGCAGAACAAACAAGAATATTTGATTTGATCAAGAATTCTATAAGAGAATTAGACAAAATAAAAAGAATATTTATGAACTTATAGAAGACATGTCTCACCTGCAATCTGTCCCTTGGAGCTACACAATGTGATGTTGACATACCTTGAGATGCTTAGTAAACATGCTTATTGCAGTAAACAAGGAAACTGAAGCTGGTCAAGCTTGGTATTACCTGGGAGTAATCACCAAGGATGGCTTTGTAGAGTCTCTGCACAGTGTAGGCATGCATCTCCACACTATTAGTTATTAGCTGAATCAGATTGGGAACAGCATCATCACGAACATAACTTCCTGCCTGCAAGAACAGCTACTGTTAGGTTTCAATATCCAACTTCTCAGTAACACCCAGCATCTCCTGATAACCTTCACAAAGTCACCTGATGTGCATGGAAATAAAAATCAACCTCCTCATCCTCAAGCACTTTATGGTTGATTTTGAGCAGTCTCAGATGGACAGAAGCACAGGACAGTACATTTTCCCAATGAACTCAATTATACCCAGAGATATCCATACTACAGATACCCTGAAATTGTCAGGAGGACAGAGTATGGACATAAGGATCCTGTGCTACAGAAGGAACAAAAAGCAACACAGAAAACTCCTCTGTTAAATAGAAGGCTTTAAGTGAAAGATGCCCTGGGGGCAGAACGCAGCTTATTAACCACTTGGCTCAAAGACAGACTCTATGCCAAATAAGCACAGGATCCAGAATTTTGCCTGCATCTCACTCTTTGGTTAGAGGACAGGAATAATTCCAAGATATTGCTTAACCCCTTTCACTTTGCAAGTTACTTAAGGCTGTATTCAGTCTCCCCTGAAAACACAAAAGCTATCCAAACTTAGAAGCTAATATGATTACTGCATCAGAAAAACTGCTACACACTGTATTCTTGTTTGTTTCTGAAATCATATATTTCTTTAAAAAAAAAAACACTCAGTCATTTATTGAGTGTACATATTTCTGATTGTCTGCCTGGAGTCACTACCATCTAGGTATACTTCCCCTCTGTGTGGTAGCATTTGTTATCTGCCAGCCTTTATAGCCATGTCCAACTTGATGGTGAGTAACTTCCTACAGAAATAAGATTTTGTATATAGTCACAGACAAGAGAGGTAACACTTACCATTGTTAAGACTCTCATAATTGTGTCTATGTGCCAGCGTTTGGAAGGAGCATATCTGACAAGATTAAGAAAACAAGTTAGAGAAATAACTACTAGCCTTCAACACCAGCAAGAAACCCATCATCATCAGAACCTCCCAATTCAGTTATTCCTGGCCCACTGTTTCCTGGGGGGGACGGGACGATGGGACACACCCAAAACAGATACACACCCCCCCACACCCCCAACAAAACACATTTCACATTCTTAGACTTTTTTTTGTATTAATGCTGACATTGGAAAGATGAATAAATACACAAGGCTGTACAATATAGCACAGCCATACCTTGCACATAGAATCATAGAATAGTTAGGGTTGGAAAGGACCTTAAGATCATCTAGTTCTAACCCCTCTGCCATGGGCAGGGCCACCTCACACTAAACCATGTCACCCAAGGCTCTGTCCAACCTGGCCTTGAACACTGCCAGGGATGGAGCATTCACAACTTCTCTGGGCAACCCATTCCGGTGCCTCACCACCCTTACAGTCAAGAACTTCTTCCTTATATCCAATCTAAACTTCCCCTGTTTAAGTTTGAACCCATTACCCCTTGTCCTATCACTACAGTCCCTAATGAAGAGTCCCTCCCCAGCATCCTTATAGGCCCACCTTCTGTAGGAGAAGAGGAGCTTGAACTTGGTCAGAGTATGCTGAGTGACCTTAATTCTTTGGGGAATTATCTTTGAGTCAGACTCTGTAATTTTAGCTCTGTGGGGAACTAACCTCAAGCAAGAAAAGTAGAGCAAAAGAAACAGAACAAAAGGGGATGAAAACGAGAAGTAGAAGAAGGAACTGAGAAATGAGGAGAAGGTCGAAAGGATGGTGTTGAAAAAGCAGACTAATCAATTATAATTTTAGATTATGCGCATGGACAGCAGCAACTAACCAACTGTATTGTAGCTTTAAGCATGTGGATATGATCAAAAACATATATAAACCATGTAATCTAAAGTAAAAAGCTCTTTGACCAGCAATCGGAGTCCATGCCTTAAATCCCTTCATCCTTCAGATACTGGAAGGCTGCTATGAGGTCTCCACACAGTCTTCTCCAGGATGAACAGCCCCAACTTTCTCAGCCTGTCTTCATATGGGAGGTGCTCAAGCCCCTTTATCATCCTTGTGGACCTACTCTGGACTTGCTCCAACAGCTCCATGTCCTTCTTATGTTGAGGACACCAGAACTGCACACAGTACTCTAAGTGGGGTTGCACAAGAGCAGAGTAGAGTACACATACAGTACTTCAAAGTCAGGCTGATGTGGTTCAGCAGTAATGAGATCATCTTGGTTGTACAGCTAACCAGAGAAGTTGTGTGTGCGGAGAGGGGCAGGGAGGCAGGGCCAGGATGTCAGCGCAACATGTGTTCCAAAGTGCAGTACACAGTAGGCAGCAATCAGTACACTAGACTGATTTAGGAATAAGAGGACTATCCATATGGGACACACTAGTGTGACCTGTTCCTCAGAGTCAGTTAAAACTGACACACCACACAGATCAGCAAACAAGAAGACATGATCAACATCTTCTCTCCTGGGGGATGAGGAAGGGAAGCAGCAACACAAAATGCTCATAATTCTGAGAATATACAAAAAATTAATAGCAAATAAATTGGCCCCATACTTTTCAGATGCAAGAAATATTCCAGATGCACAGTCTGCTTTGAACTCTGGTTCACAGGAATCTAGGAAATACAGTAACTCCTTCATCATTCCACGGACATTATTCCCATTAACAAGAGCAAAACTCAGTTCCATTGCACGCCTAGGGCAAGAGACAAAAAACAGATCAAGTATCTTCCCCTAGTGAAGTAAAAAAAACAACCAACCCCCCTCCCCCCAACCAAAAACAACAAACCACAAGTCCAGCTACTTCAATGAACTTACATTTTCATTAGGAGAACAGTATTTATTATTCCTGTGAGAACAGCCTTCCACATGAAATGTACCAATGGTTTCCTGTTCATGGGCAGACAACAAATACCTAACCCCCAAAATACTAAGGGGGTGTGGGGTTATTTAGAAATACCTATCCAGATGTCCTAAGGGCTAGAAATATCTTCCACCCAGAGTCTATCAGTATTAAGGTCTGACTTCCCAAGTATTAGTACAAATTACTCGCATGGTAGTCATTTCTGACACACAACTGCAGGAAGTAATCCATCCTAAAACGCACTTTATCCAGCTTTAGGGATCCAGAAGAGACCTGTTTCAATCTCCATATAGTAGAGATTTGAATTCAGTAGAGACTTAAAATATTAACAGATAGGCTTTGTTGTATTCTGTCAGATAGACTACGTTAGACTTCTACAACCCCCAAATTACCCTGATGCTCTTAGAACCCACCTCCAAGTTGACACCACAACTAGACAGAGTACTGGCTCTTTGCTATTTCTTGTTATATTCATGGAGAAGTCAGAGTCTAGTCCTTAGCTCTTCTACTTAAAGCTTCTGCAGCCAATTCTAGCACAGTTCTCCCATTCTTCTGACTTTTTTGAATTCTTTGAAATATCTTCAAATGTGATTTGACTGTTGTACAATGCTGGCAATTAGTTATGTCAGAATGCATTAAAACAGCCTCACTAAAAAACCCTGACTGTTCTTTAAAATTGAGCATTTGGTGTAATCCAGAACCCAACCCTCCAAGTTGTGCCCTCTTCATACTATCAGGAACTTTATTCTCTGCCTGTCATTGAGATACCCTACCAGAAGGCTATAAAGACCCTCACAGCACATCAAAAAATTCCTCCCCCATTTCAGTTATCTTTTGAAATCATCTGGATAGTTGCTGAACTAATTTGTACAGTGATTTCATACTGCTTGTTTTCAACAAGTTACAGCCAAAATTATGCCAAAAGGCCTAAAGTCTGTTTTGTAATACATACTTTCTCAAGGTAGCTCAGACTTCAGTGTGTGTTTGACTCCAGCAGTTCTCATTAAAATCATAATGTTGAGATGTGCAAGTTTTGATGTCATCCTTTCACATATTTACTGGAAGGAACCCCATGATCCCAATGGTTCCCAATGGATCCCAATTGGGTTTCCCAATGTTTGTGAAACATCAACAACTCAGACCAGGCACATTACCCAATCCAATGGTATTGGGCTCAAGCTATTTGTTATCAAGAATCTGAAAGCAGCACTGCTTCTCAACATCTCCCTAGTTATTACTGTAATCATAGAATGATCAGGGTTGGAAAGGACCTTAAAGCTCATCTAGTTCCATTCCCCCCTCCCACAGGCAGGGACACCTTCCACTAGAAGAGGTTGCTCCAAGTCAATGTGTTATTTTGCTTTTTACCCAACTAATACCCAGGGACCTAGAAAACATGGAGGTGTTCAGAATTAAGGTGGAAATACATAACTAATTACCTTTTACCATCTAGATCTGTGCCTGGTTGAAGACCTATACCATTACTGGAATTGCTTTCATCCCTCCAATTAGTTCCCAACTCTTTACACCTAACCCTAACAGGCTACACGTTTTCCATGTTTAAGTTTAACTTTTCAATTGCATTAGAACAGATATCTCAATACTGCAGATGCACAGAGCTACTCTGCAATCTTAATACCAGACATTTATCTCAATACATATAGCTTACCTTCAGTCATATTACATGGCTCATTCCTGTCACGAAGTTCCTAATAATGTAGTTTGATCATATTAAACAGACAGACAAGAAGACTTGAACTAAATAGCAAAGACATTCTGGTTTATACCACATGGACCAAAGATGCACTGCAACAGTTAAATGATGGGAACAGACCATGCTTCAGGTAACCCAAACTAGGTACTGTCTCTTCCCCTCAAGTTCAAGTGCTTGAAACCTGGTAGCTGGGGACCCTGACATCCAGTCGATATACTGCTTCAATTAAGATAGTGCATTGTCAGCAGCATGAGCATCAGCATAGTAACATCATGCTCTGCCGATGGATGAAAGGCTTCATCCTCCAACAGCACTCAGACATGGAGCTCTGTCTTTCGTAGCTTACCTATGCTTTCCTAAGCAGGCACCAACAAAATGCTTTCGTTGCCTTCTACCCAAAACCTAGATGGAGTTCTGCTATTTCACAGCCTTGACTCAGTGCTGGCTCAGGCACTGAACAGCAACAGCAGCCTGACTTGCTCAGCATGTAAGATACAAGTTTATGTTTATGTTTTGATTGCAACTATAAAAACAGATTACACGATACCCACTACACAGCAGTTAAAACCAAGTTTCAGAAGTGAGAGAGATCCAATTTCTTTCCTATTCTGTACATATTAGACTGAGCAGTGCTGTTATAAATCTAGATGTGAATCAAAGATGGGCATATATTTGAAAAATGCCTATCAGAACAAGTATGTGGCATATCTAATCAGTTTCACAAGGGGGGGGGGAAATAGGTTGATCAGTTTTGAAAGTATGTTAATAATATTTGGCCTGCAGCAAACAAATTCCACAAGATGCAACAGGGATGTAACTGTCCCCATGACTGCCATGTCATATGCTGCACTGAGCTCAGACCATCAGTTATGAAAACAGTAACTATGAGGAAGAGAGTTTTGGCAGAAAGAGCAAGCAATTAACAGGCTGAACTCAATTTAGAAGAGCAGCATTCCATATAGGTTGGGCAAAAGTGAGATCAAGAATTCAAGAGTATCTATGAATGCCTGACTAATGAGAAGAAACAGAAGTAGTTTAAATTGTCTTCCTCTAGTGAGAAGTAAGGTTGCAAGCTCTCCCACTGCCCAGAGCAACAGCAACATACTGCTATTTAATTGACAAATCATAGAATTAGAATAGTTAGGGTTGGAAAGGACCACCTAGTTCCAACCCTCCTGCCATGGGCAGGGACACCTCACACACTAAGCCATGTCACCCAAGGCTCGGTCCAACCCGGTCTTGAACACCGCAAGGGATGGAGCATTTACCACTTCTTTGGGCAACATGCTCCAATGCCCACCACCTTTATAGTAAAGAACTTCTTCCTTATATCTAACCTGAACTTCCCCTGTTTAAGTTTGAACCCATTACCCCTTGTCATACCAGCACAGTACCTGATGAAGATTCCCTCCCCAGCATTCTTATAAGCCCCCTTCAGATACTGGAAGGCTGCTATGAGGTCTCTATGCAGCCTTCTCTTCTCAAGGCTGAACAGCCCCAACTTTCTCAGCCTGTCTTCATACAGGATCCCCCAATCATCATTGTGGCCCTCTTCTGGACTTGGTCCAACAGTTCCATGTCCTTGTTATGTTGAGGACACTGGAACTGTATACAATACTCCGAGTGAGGTCTCACGAGAGCAGAGAGGCAGGATCATCTCCTTTGACCTCTTGGTCATGCTCCTTTTGATGCTGCCCAGGATACGGTTGGCTTTCTGGGCTGCGAGCACACACTGCCGGCTCATGTTAAGTTTCTCATCGACCAACACCCCCAAGTCCTTCTCCACAGGGCTGCTCTGAATCTCTTCTTTGCCCAACCTGCAGATGTGCCTGGGACTGCTCTGACCAACACCAAAGAATGAACACCAAGAATGCATAACAGGACACAGATGTAAGCAAATTATTTGAACAATCAAGTCAAGTCTGAATTTTACCACTGCCTAATCAAATTTCATCTAGAATACATTATTTGGACAGCTTAGTGCTGCTTCAAGATAACATGGCACTGTCTGTTCATCTCAGAAGAGCAGCAATATGGAGCACGTCAGAGTATGATTAAGATCATACTTCATGAAGACTTTCCATCTTGTGAGCACACAACCTGATCTCCATTGAGACTCCATTTGGAAAAATTCAGGCAAACTTAATTTTTTTTCTCCAGTCCTAGATGCTCAAAATGTGCAGGCACCTTCTTTGGGAGGCTGCTTTTACATCTTCATTACTTTCTTTGAACTATGAACCATACAGTGCATTAATACTAGTCTCAGAGTTCCCCAAGCTTATTGCCATTTTCCCTCCCCTTTGTCCTGCTCACTTTCCATATGCTGTCAACCTTGAGAGTCTATGTCATGGATATTTCAATTACCTTTTAATGGAGACATCCAGATCCTTTAGGCAGTCAACAATAGTGCTTCTATGCCGCTGTACTGCATTATGGTCTGTCTGCACAGTTTTCAACAATGATGTCAAAGCTACATATCTGAGATAACGATATACAGGAATGAATCCTTGACAGGAGGCATTTAATTCCTATGCACAGAACTCACAGCCCCAGAACTTAATCTTATTTTGAAACAGAACAGGGTTCTCGTACTCAGTAATGGATGGGAATCTTCCAGGGGACTGCCTGGCCTATCTTCAAAGGTGAGTTACCACACTGAACTCTAACCAGCCCAACAACATCCTGCTGCCCAGACAAGCACCCATCCCAACTCCTGGGCTCACGTCAGTTGTCCAGTCTTCACTAAGATTTTGAAAAAACAAGGCAATTAAAGATTAGATCTCTGAAGATTAAGCAACTCATGCTAGTTTGAGTGTAATTCCCAAGGCTGGAGTCTTCTACCTATACCAGGATTTGCAATCAGAATACTAAGAGATGGGATGCCACACACCCAGACTCATCAACTTAGAATGGCAGGTCCACAGTGAAGATTTGCAGAGAAAACCATGCACCAAGAGAGAAGAAAGCTAGACAGTCACACTAACCCCAACAACAGTACTTGCCAAAGAGATCTCCTGAAAAGCTCTACTGCAGCATAATCTTTATGTAATGGCTTCTCATACATTTGAAAGTAGGTGTTGGTAAAACATACTTCATACAACTTACCTAATATTTTTGTCATTGTTTAATAAGAAACGGCCCAGGATGTTAATGGCCAAAACCTACAGAAAGAGTTAAGGAAGGTCAGTGATCAATAAAGGCTCCTAGTCATCTCCATGATTTCAAGATTATCTTAAAAATAATGTGTCCAATTTACCACTACAGTTCTTAGCCAAAAGCATAACAAAGAACTTAAGAGGCTACCTAAACAGAGAAAAAGCTAAGACAAACACAGCACAGGCTCTCTGCTGCTCTCAAAAGAACATAGTCTGCAGGAAGTTTTGCTTTTGTATTTTTTAATTAACAACAAAAAGAAAAAAAGACAAAAACCTACCAAAAACCAATTATCACTTTCTGAACAGGCTACAGTCTTATCTAGAAGCAACTACAGAGCTATGTGTCCCAAGTTGAGCTGTAGCAATGATTTTTCTTTCTTAGTAGCTAGCGCAGTGCTGTGTTTTCAACTTCAGTCTGAGAACAATGCTGATAACACACCAATGTTTTTATTTGTTGCTAAGTAATGTTTATTCCAATCGAGGACATTTTCAGTCTCATGCTCTGCCAGCGAGGAGAGGCACAGAAAGGTGGGAGGAAGGAGAGACAGGACACCTGACCCAAATCAGCCAAAGGGGTATTCCATACCACATCATGTCATGCTCAGCATAGAAACTCCATTATATAAAGCGGAGGGAGTTACCTGGAAGGCCTAGATCGCTGCTCAGGTCAGGCTGGGTCAGCAGGAGGTAAGCAATTGTATTGTGCATCACTTGTGTTAATTGTTTTCTTTTCCTTTTCCCCTTTTAGTTTCATTTTCTCTCCCCTTGTTATTTCCCTTATCATTATTATTATTATTGGTGGTAGTAGTAGTTTTGTATTATACCTTAGTTACTGGACAGTTCTTATCTCAACCCGTAGGATTTACATTCTTTTGATTCTCCTCCCCATCCCTCTGGGAGCAGGGGAAGGAAGGGGGGGAGTGAGTGAGTGGTTGCATGGTTCTGAATTACCGGCTGGGCTTAAATCATGACAGTTCTTTTTTTGCACCCAACGTGGGGCACGTGAAGGGTTGAGATTACAACAGATCTGACCAGAGTGTGTCTAACAGTATGTGTGATAAGCATTCACTGTTTAATAGTCACTCATCACAATGCTGATTGAGTTGCTCTTGGAGTTGTTGCACTTGGTCTCAGAGTTTCAGCATGTTGTACATTACTTGAAAGCCAGTATGAACCAGGGAATTACAGATCAGTCAGTCTCACCTCTGTGCCTGGCAAAATATTGGAGCAGATTCTCCTGGAAGGCATGCAAAGGCACATGAAAAACAACAAGGTGCTTGGCGACAGCCAGCATGGCTTCACTAAGGGGAAATACTGCCTGACCAATTTGGTGGCCTTCTATGATGGGGCTACAGAACTGATGGACAGGGGTAGAGCAGTTGACATCATCTGTCTGGACTTGTGCAAAGCATTCGACACTGTCCCAAACGACATCCTTGCCTCTAAATAGGAGAGACATCAATTTGATAGGTGGACCACTCGGTGGATAAAGAACTGGGTGGATGGCCTCATGCAAAGAGTTGTGGTCAATGGCTCAATGTCCAGATGGAGACCAGTAACGAGTGGCGCCCCTCAGGGATCGGTGTTGGGACCAGTCTTGTTCAACATCTTTGTCAGTGACATGGACAGTGGGATTGAGTGCGCCCTCAGGAAGTCTGCCGTTGACACCAAGCTGTGTGGGTTGGTTGATACGCTGGAGGGAATGAGGATGATCAAGGGACTGGAGCACCTCCCATATGAAGACAGTCTGAGAAAATTGGAGCTGTTCAGCCTGGAGAAGAGAAGGCTGCATGGAGACCTCCTAGCAGCCTTCCAGTATCTGAAGGGGGCCTACAAGGATGCTGGGGAGGGACTCTTCATCGGGGGCTGTGCTGATATGACAAGGGGTTATGGGTTCAAACTTAAACAGGGGAAGTTCAGGTTAGATATAAGGACGAAGTTCTTTACTATAAAGGTGGTGGGCATTGGAACAGGTTGCCTGAAGACGTGGTAAATGCTCCATCCCTGGTGGTGTTCAAGGCCAGGTTGGACAGAGCCTTGGTTGGCATGGTTTAGTGTGAGGTGTCCCTGACCATGGCAGGGGCGTTGGAACTAGATGATCTTAAGGTCTTTTCCAACCCTAAGTATTCTATGATTTGCTGTTTTAGTGTTTATCAGCTTTGGGGCCTGGGCTAAGGCTTTTGTTTTGATGTACTTTATGATAACGACTTGTAATACAATAGACTCATTGATCATGAAACTGGGCTGGCATCCATTCTCAGCATGGTCATCACCTCTATACCTTGGGAGGCATATAATGGAATTTTTTAGCAATTACACATCTTTGTTTTCCTCCTTGGGGGGGTCAAACTGCAGGCTTAAATTTTAAACTAACAATAGTGTGTGTGCCATTAACATAGTAGAACAGGCCAAACTGTTCCAACTTACTAACACCTAGAGAGAAAGGAATGTTTGCCTGATGGGGGAAGGAACATCATGGAACTGATAACAAGTAAGGAGACAATAAATAAGACCAAGGATGCCAGTTTTCAAGATAACAGAATGGTACCCAGCGTGGAATGAGACTGGAACAGGACAGAATCAAGGACATACCAGCTGCTAACTCTGCACTAGGACCTTGCGAGTGTATGCAAGCACTGAGGTCATTCGGTAAACACAGTGAGGAAGACTATTGGTGACCATCATAGACCCCCACTCAGCAAGAGAGCGCATGTGCCATTAGGATGCAAATATTAAAATTAGTTCCTGGAAATGCTCTGAATATGCATGAGTATGCTAAATATACAGCTGCTGCCAGCAACTAACGGGTAAACTCACCTGTGGAAAACAATTCACATGAGCGCCCAGCGCTACAATAAAGAATGCCTGCTTTCTAAAACTGCAAATTGAGTCTTAGAGAGTTTTTCCAACCGAATTTTACTGTAACAAACCTATGAAGGAGACGTTAACTCACACACTCCACTCCCTCACCAGGCTATTTACAGCAGCATTTGAGAATTCTAAAGGTTTATGGATGGCCTTTGAATACCCTTGAAACCTGCCTGCTGATTTTGACAGGAATCAGCATGTTGCCACAAACACTGCATGCATTCCACCCAGGGGATACCACCTTGAGAATGCCCTACTTCATCTGATTTCAAAAGCTAAGCAGGGTCAGCCTCAGGTCTTGCTTAGGGTTAAACAATGATAAAAGAGGACCACCAAGAGATATTCCCCAAGGCTTGACAGTCATGAGCGGCAGCGTATGTGGGACAGCATAGGCAAGTATCTAGGTCAGTGGGCCCCTCCAGTGCTTTGGAACTTCACCCCTGACCAAGTGCGAAAACCAGAAAAAACTAATAAAATACTTAAATGAGGTGTGCTGTCATCCTGGTAATACCAGAGAGGGACTAATCATGGCAACATACTGGGGTTTTGCCTATGCCTACAGAGCACCTCTGGAAAAAGATGCCTCTGGATCTGATGGCAAAGCAACAGAAAACACAGCTACTCAATCCCTAAGCACAGAAGCTACACCAACCCTGACAACAGACACTGCAGCCATTCCAACAACAGTGAAAGACACTGCAGATAAACCAAAGGACCAATCTGTGCCAATATCAGCTGCGCCTATAAGCAAGAGGAAAACAATAGCCCTAAAGAGCAACTCTAGCAGTGAAGAAAGATGAAGACCCAATGCACATACTACAGGGGACAGCATATGAACAATAATTATTAATACAGGAATCAGAGGAAGAAGAAGAGGTGACTTAATGATCCCAGACCTCAACCAAGCTGTGGAATATACAAAAAAGTTTTTGGCCATCTTCCAGGTGAAAACATCATCACCTGGTTGCTCCGATGCTGGGACAATGCAGCCGACAGTCATGAACTAGAAGGTAGGGAAGCCAAGCAGCTGGGATCAGTTGCTAGGAAAGGGGGGATTGAGAGATTGCAAAAGAGAAACCAGTCCTCAGCCTTGACAGCTCTTGGCAGCTGTGAAGGAAAGGTTTCCCTATAATGACAATGTTATGTGTGGCTGAGCCAAGTAGACCACGAGAGACAGAGGCAACCAGTCCCTGAGGAAATCAGCCATTCAAAGATACGATCTATCATAGGCCGGAGGCCAGGAATGCATCCGTAGATCCAGATGAAGTTGAATGTACAAAACCCATGTGGCGGAAATTTAAAGAGTGCGCCATCATCATATACCAACTCATTGGCAACAATGGGAGGGAGGGAGGCAGCACCACCGACAGTGGATGAAGAGAGTGCCCTGCATTCAGCAGTAGCAGTTATTTTTCTCCTTCTTAGTAGCTGGTGCAGTGCTGTGATTTTGACTTTCGGCCTGGGAAAAATGATGATAACACCAGTGTTTTTAGTTGTTGCTAAGTAACGTTTACTCTGACCAAGGACTTTCTGAGTCTCATGCTCTGCCAGGGAGGAGAGGAGGCCAGGAAGAAGCAGAGACAGGACACCTGACCCAAACTAGACAAACAAGTATTCCATATCAGAGCACGTCATGCCCACTATATAAACTGGGGGCAGTTACCTGGAAGGGCTAGATCACTGCTCGGGTCAGGCTGGGCATCGGTTGGCAAGTGGTGAGCGGTTGCATTCTCTTCCCATGTTATTTCCCTTATCATCATTATTATTACTATTAGTGGCAGCAGAAGTGGTTTTGTATTATACCTTAGTTACTGGACTGTTCTTATCTCAACCCATGGGAGTTACATTCTTTGGATTCTCCTCCCCATCCCTCTGGGAGTGGGAGAGGAAGGGGGGGAGTGAGCAAGCAGCTGCATGGTTCTCAGTTGCCAGCTGGGCTTGAACCATGACAGAGAGTCATCAACTCCAAAATTTCAAAGATAATCTCACCCCTTCCACCATTTCAGC
Organism: Pezoporus wallicus; assembly: GCF_028554395.1. Classification (NCBI taxonomy): domain Eukaryota; kingdom Metazoa; phylum Chordata; class Aves; order Psittaciformes; family Psittacidae; genus Pezoporus; species Pezoporus wallicus. The sequence goes on from NW_026635201.1 coordinate 90,469, forward strand.
TGTGGAAAAACTGTCCCAGGAGGTCAAACAACTGAGAGACAATCTATCTGATCTATCCAGCTTCCCACATGCACAGACTTGTCATAGCTATAAAGGGAAAGTGCCCTATTGCCCGAGAAGGAAGATATAAGATGTACACGCTAAAGGCCACCATACGGTTTTACCTGCGGGATCACAGAGAAAACATGAGAAAATAGGATGGAAAACCTACCTCAGTACTAAAGGAACAGATGCATGAATTGAAGAACAGTGGCCAAGTATGACCCTCCTAAGCTGTTGCTCCAGTCTTTGGTGAGCAGCTTCCCAGAAGGAGTGGAAGAGTTGATTTTATTCCAACTCCTATGAATAAGGAATTCTAATCCCTTTGTACAAGACTTAAGTAGAGAATCTTATGATCACTATTAGAGGAGCCCTGCCTCCAGTCAGGTGGAGGAGAAGGACAATCGGATTTACTGGACTGTGTGGATCAGATGGCCTGGCACATCAGTCCCACAGAAATATAAGGCTCTAGTAGATACCAGTGCACAGTGCACCCTGATGCCATTAAGCTATCAAGGGGTGGAACCCATTTATATTTCTGGAGTAACAGAAGGATCCCAAGAGCTGACTGTACTGGAGGCTGAAATCAGCCTAACTCAAAAGTAGTGGCAAAAGTACCCCACTGTGACTGGTCAGGAGGCTCCATGCATCCTTGGCATTGACTACATAAGGAGAGGGTACTTCAAAGACCCAAAAGGGTACCAATGGGCTTTTGGTATTGCTGTCTTGGAGACGGAGGAAACTGAGCAGCTGTCCACCTTGCCTGGTCTCTCAGAGGATCATTCTGTTGTGGGGTTGCTGAAGGTCAAAGAACAACAAGTGCCAATTGTGACCACAACAGTGCACTGATGGCAATGTCGCACAAACCGAGACTCCCCGATTCCCATCCATAAGCTGATTCACAGACTGGAGAGCCAAGGACTAAACAGCAGGACCAGTTCACCCTTTAATAGCCCCAAGTGGCCAGTGTGAAAGTCTAACAGAGAGAGTGGAGACTAACAGTAGACTATCATGGCCTGAATGAAGTCACACCGCAACTGAGCACTGCTGTACTGGACATGCTAGAACTTCAATATGAACTGGAGTCAAAGGCAGCCAAGTAGGATGCCACGACTGATACTGCCAATGCATTTTTCTCAATTCCTTTAGCAGCGGAGTGCAGGTCACAGTTATCTTTTACTTGGAGGGGCAACCAGTACACTTGGAACCGACTGCCCCAGGAGTGGAAACAGCCCTACGATCTGCCATGGACTGACCCAGAGTGCACTGGAACAGGAGCAAGCTCCAGAACACTTGCAATACATTCATGACATTATCATGTGAGGTGATACAGTGGAAAACTTTTTTGAGAAAGGTAAGAAAATAATCCAAATCCTGCTGAAAACCGGTTTTGCCATAAAACGGAGTAAGGTCAAGGGACCTGCACAGAAGATTCAAATTTGGGGAATAAAATGGCAAGATGGATGTCACCAGATTCCCACAGATGTGATCAACAAGATAACAGCCATGTCTCCAACTAATAAGAAAAAAACACAAGCTTTCTTAGGTGTTGTGGGGTTCTGGAGAATGCACATCCCAAATTACAGTTTGATTGTAAGCCCTCTCTATCAGGTGACCTGGAAGAAGAATAATTTCACATGGGGCCCTGAGCAACAACAAGCCTTTGAACAAATTAAATGAGAGATAGTTCATGCAGTAGCCCTTGGACAAGTCCAGACAGGGACAGATATGAAAAATGTGTTCTACACCTCAGCCAGGGAGAATGGTCCTACCTGGAGCCTCTGGCACAAAGCTTCAGGGGAGATGCGAGGTCAACCCCTCTGCTTTTGAAGTCAGGGATACAGAGGACCAAAGACAGCTACACTTCCACTGAAAAGGAGATACTGACAGCCTATGAAGGGGTTCGAGCTGCTTCAGAAGTGATTGGCACTGAAGCACAGCTCCTCCTGGCACCCCAGTTGCCTGTGCTGGGCTGGATGTTCAAAGGCAGGGTCCCGTCTACACATCATGAAACTGATGCCACAAAGAGTAAGTGGGCTGCACTAATTACACAATGAGCTTGAATAGGTAATCCTAATTGTCCAGGAATCCTAAACATCATCATGGACAGGCCAGAGGGCAAAGATTTTGGAATGTCACCAGACGAGGAGGTGATGTGTGCTGAATAGGCCCCACCATATAATAAACTGTCAGAAAGTGAAAAGCAATATGACTTGTTTACTGATGGGTTCTGCCGCATTGTGGGAAAGCATCAGAGATGGAAGGCAGCTGCACGGAGTCCCCGACAGCAAGTTGCAGAAACTGCTGAAGGAGAGGGTGAAATGAGTCACTTTGCAGAGGGGAAAGCCACCCAGCTGGTCTTGGACATTGCTTAATCAGAAAAGTGGCCAGTAGTTTACACTGATTCATGGATGGCAGCAAATGTCCTGTGTGGGTGGTTGCAGCAATGGAAGCAGAGCAACTGGCAACGCAGAGGTAAACCCATCTGGGCTGCTGCACTGTGGAAAGATATTGCTGCCAGGGTGCAGAACCTGATGGTGAAGGTACGTCATGTAGATGCCCATGTGCCCAAGAGTCGGGCCACTGAAGAACACCAGAACAACCACCAAGTGGATAAAGCTGCTAAGATTGAAGTGGCTCAGATGGACTTAGATTGGCAACATAAAGGTGAATTATTTTTGTCCCGGTGGGCCCATGACACTTCAGGCCATCAGGGCAGAGATGCAACATACAGGTGGGCCCGTGATCGAGGGGTGGACTTAACAATGGACACTATTGCCCAGGTTATTCATGAGTGTGAAACATGTGCTGCAATTAAACAAGCCAAGCGGTTAAAGCCTCTTTGGTATGGAGGACGATGGCTGAAGTATAAATATGGGGAGGCCTGGCAGATTGACTATATCACACTGCCACCAACCCGCCAAGGCAAGCGCCATGTGCTTACCATGGTGGAAGCAACCACCGGGTGGCTGGAAACATACGCTGTGCCCCATGCCACTGCCCGGAACACTATCCTGGGCCTTGAGAAACAGATTTTGTGGCGACACGGCACCCCAGAGAGTATAGAGGCATACAATGGGACTCATTTCTTGAGCAACCTTATCGACACTTGGGCCAAAGAGCATGGCATTGAGTGGGTATATCACATCCCCTGCCATGCACCAGCTTCTGGGAAAATCAAATGGTACAACGGGCTGTTATAAAAACAGTCACTGAAAGCCATGTGTAGTGGGACTTGCCAACAGTGGGATACACATTTACCAAAGGCCACATTGTTGGTCAACACTAGGGGATCTGTCAACAGGGCTGGCCCAGCCCAGTCAGAACTTTCACATACTGTAGAGAGGGATAAAGTTCCTGTGGTGCACATAAAGAATTTGCTGGGGAAGACAGTCTCGGTTATTCCTGCTTCAGGTGAAGGCAAACCCACTTGTGGGACTGCTTTTGCTCAGGGACCTGTATATATTTGGTGGATAATATGGGAGGATGGGGAAGTCCAGTGTATTCCTTCAAGGGGATTTAATCTTGGGGGTAAACAGCCAATGACCTCATTTATATGCTGTTGCCTGCTATATAACACTTCTATAGCCCATCAGCTAGATGCCCATCTCCACCACTCTGGCCTTTGAAAAGGAGAGATGTGCTGTCATGATCATGAGCGGAAAATAAAGTAATGGGAAAAGCCAGCAGCAGCAGAACTGTCCTCAGGTCACCATCGACTGACCCTGCCTTTCCTCCAATCATCACCCCAACAAAGAAGGAACTTTGATGAAACCAGATGAGCTCAGCAGTGACCAGATGAGCTCAGCAGTGTCATCAGCAGGCAACAATCCAACATTACACACCATCTCTCCTGCCCTCAAAGACTGCTACAAGAGATGGAGCCTAATATGGACTGGATGAATTCAGCGGTTTTATAGGTATTGGTCCATGGACTAAGGAATGATATCCGTCTCTTTGTGTGTGGGTGTATGTATATGTGTGTGTATATATATATATATATATATACACCCACACGAGACAAAAAGTAATGGTATATTGAAAAATACGGGATCTGAGCATGATGCGAATGGTATGGAATTAGAGGTGGATATTGTCCTTTGGTTCAGGTGTAGCAGTCATTTTTCTCCGTCTTCATAGCTTTGTTTTTGGTTTGGTTTGTTTTCGGCTTTAGTCCGAGAACAGTGCTGAATAACACATCAATATTTTCAGTTGTTGCTAAGTAATGTTTACCCCAGTCAAGGACTTTTTCAGTCTCATGCTCTGTCAATCATTTACATTCTTTCGATTGTCCTCCCTGTCCCTCTGGGAGTGGGGAGAGGGGAAGAAGAGGGGGGAGTGAGCGAGCGGCTGCATGGTTCTGAGTTAAAGGCTGGGCTTAAACCACAACACTATGTTTGGCAAAACAACTTTGTTTCATGTCCTCTACACAGATTATTCTAATGTAAGCCTGAGGGGTGGGTGGGGGGTGGGGTGGTGGATGTGCATAGTAAAGTCAACTTACTCGGAGCCCACTTTCAGATTTTATGTCCATAATCGTCAGCACAGTTTCATAGAGAATGGCATTTCCAACGTTTTTACTTGTTTCTGTATTGGTGGCAACCTGGAGAAAATAAACAGTATCAGTAACTCCAATGAATCCAAAGCAGATCCCCTTTGTGCTGTTCCGCAGATCATGTGGTGAAATTAACCAACCCCTAGCAACAAGCTTCACACCTATGAACATGTGTATCTTACAGCAAAATTCCACCCAACACAACAAGCCATTGTATCCTCGCCAGTTGTCCTGGGTTCAGCAGTAGCAGTCATGTTTTTTCCTTTGTGTTAACTGGTGCAGTGCTGTGTTTTGACTTCTAGTTTGAGAACAGTGTTGGTGAAGCCGATGTTGTCGGTTGTTGCTAAGTGATGTTTACCCTGACCAAGGACTTTGTGAGGCTCATGCTCTGCCAGGGAGGAGGGGAAGCTGTGAGGAAGCAGAGACGGGGCGCCTGACCCGGGCTAGCCGGGGAGGTATTCCATACCACAGCACGTCATGCCCGGGGTGGGGGGTAACTGGGAGTTACCCAGAAGGACAGGAGCTTCCGGGTGGAACTCGTTTTCTTGGCCGGTGGTATCGTATTCTCTTCCCTTGTTATTTTCCCTTATCATTGTTTTAGCTGATAGTAGCGGTGGTGATTTGTTGCTGGACTGTTCTTGTCTCAACCCGTAGGAGTTGCACTCTCTCGATCCTCCTCCCCGTTCCTCCGGGAGCGGGGAAGGGGAGAGACCCGTTGCAGGGGGGGGGGAGACGGACACGGACCTTGATTGTTGTCAGCTCGGCACCACTCACTGGGAGTGAGTGAACAAGTTACCTGACTGGGTTTAAACCACGACAGTTCTTTTTGGCGCCCAACGTGGGGCACGAGGGGTTGAGATAAGAACAGATCTGACTGGATTGATAGTCACTCGTCACAATGCTGATTTATTGGCTCTCAAGGTTTTTCCTCTTGATCTCACAGTTTCAGTATACCATATCTTACGTCCATCCGGTATTGGCTGTATTAGTGTTTTTCAAGTGTGGGGCTTGGGCTAAGGTTTTTATCCCATTGTACTTTATGGTAATGACTTGTAATACAATAGAATCATTGATCATGAAACTGATCTGGCTTATGTTCCCAGTGTGGTCACCACCTTTATACTTTGGGAGGTATATGATGGAGGTGCTTAGCAATTACACATCTTTTTTCTCCTTCTCAGGTGCTCAACCTGTGAAGGAGACATCCTTTTACCCTCCTAGTTGTCCCCCCAGACCATTTACATTTGAGAGTTTTGAATTTTTTGAATGGCCTTTTAATGCTGTTGAGACTTGTTTGCTGATGGTGATGGGAATCACCATGCTAACACGCATACAGAGTGTGTTTTGCCCACTACTGATTTCAAGAGTTAAGCAGATTCAGGTTTGGGTCTTGTCTGGGGTCAAACGACGATGTAGGAGGACCGAGAGATTTTCCCTGACGCTGGACAGCCATGAGTGGCAGGGTGTGTGGGATAGTATGGGCAAGTATCTAGGTCAGTGGGCCCCTCCAGTATTTTGGAATTTCACTACCGAACAACTGCAAAATCCAGAAGAATTAGTAAAACACTTAAATGAGGTGTGTGGTCATTCTGGCCATACCAGAGATGGACAAATCACGGCAACGTGCTGGGGCTTGGCCTATGCTTACAGGGCCTTGTTCAACACTATCCAGCACCTTCAAAAGGAAAAGAATGTCGGTGGATTTGAGGGCAAAGTGACAGTCGCTACTCAAACTTTGGCTGCAATGAACTGCGCAGCTACCCCAGTGGCAAGTACAGCAGCTGCTCAAACTTCAACTGCAACAGACAGCGCGGTTACCCCAGCTCCAAGCACGGTAGCTACACCACCCCCAGCAACAAGTACAGTCACTACTCAAACCACAGTGATAATCACTGCAGCCAAACCAGAGGACCAATTCGTACCAATATCAGTTGCCCCTGTACGCAAGAGAACAAGCAAAAAGGAGGCAAAAAGGGTGAAGCGAGATGAAGAACCAATGAATTCACCACCCGGTCCAGAATCTGATCAGGAGTCATCATCACATGACGAAGAAGAAGAAGAAGAAGTAACTTCTCGACCTCGGACCTCAACCGAGCTGCGGAATATGCGAAAAGATTTTACCCGTCAACCAGGGGAGCACATCATCACCTGGTTACTCCGATGCTGGGACAATGGGGCCGATGGTCACGAACTAGAAGGTACAGAAGCCAAGCAGCTGGGATCACTTGCTAAGGAAGGGGGAATTGACAAAGCAATTGCAAGAGAGAAAAAGTCCCTCAGCCTTTGGAGGAGGCTCTTGGCAGCTGTGAAAGAAAGGTTTCCGTACAAGGACGATGTTACGAGTCGTTTGGCCAAGTGGACTACTATAGACAAAGGCATCCAGTCTCTGAGGGAATCGGCCATCGGAGAGATGATCTATCACATCAAGCCGAATAACGGGGATACACCTATAGATCCAAATGAAGTTGAATGTACACGACCCATGTGGCGAAAACTGACACGGAATGCACCGTCATCATATGCCCATTCATTGGCAACAGTGACCTGGAATGACATAGTACCACTAACAGTGGATGAAATGGTTCATAAACTCCAAGAGTTCGAAGACAATCTCACTCCTTCCATCATCTCAGCTGTGAAAAAACTGTCCCAGGACCTCGACAAATTGAGGGACGATGTATCTGATTTATCCAGCTCCTCACGTGTACCAACACACGTCTCAGCTATTAACAAAAGACGTCCTATTGTTCGAGAGAGGAGATACAGAAGGTATACGCCACGGGGTACCCTATGGTTTTACCTGCTGGATCACGGAGAAGACATGACAAAGTGGGATGGAAAACCTACTTCAGCTTTGGAGGAACGGGTGAGTGAACTGAAGAGGGGAGCAAGGGCCAAGACTGATCGTCCCATGAGAGCTACGGCTTCAGTCTCTGGTGAGCAGTTTCCCAGATGGAGTGGAAGAGCTGATTTTACTCCAGCTCCTGTGATAATGAAGAATAATCCCTTTCAACACGACTTAAGTGTCCAAAGCTGTGACGACCATTAGAGGGGCCCTGCCTCCAGCCAGGTGGAGGTAGGGGACAATCGGATTTACTGGACTGTGTGGATCAGATGGCCTGGCACATCAGTCCCACAGAAGTATAAGGCTCTAGTAGATAGCGGTGCACAGTGTACCCTGATGCCATCAAGCTGTCAAGGGGTGGAACCCATCTATATTTCTGGAGTAACAGGAGGATCCCAAGAGTTGACTGTGCTGGAGGCTGAAATCAGCCTGACTGGGAGGGAGTGGCAAAAGCACCCTATTGTGACTGGTCCAGAGGCTCCATGCATCCTCGGCATAGACTACCTCAAGAGAGGGTACTTCAAAGACCCAAAAGGGTACCGGTGGGCTTTTGGTATTGCTGCTTTGGAGACTGAGGAAATTGAGCAGCTGTCCACCTTGCCTGGTCTCTCAGAAGATCCCTCTGCTGTGGGGTTGCTGAAAGTTGAAGAACAACAAGTGCCAATTGCGACCACAACAGTGCACCGGCGGCAATATCGCACCAACCGAGACTCCCTGATTCCCATCCATCAGCTGATCCGTAGACTGGAGAGTCAGGGGGTGATCAGCAGGACCCGCTCACCCTTCAATAGCCCCATATGGCCAGTGCGAAAGTCTAATGGAGAATGGAGACTAACAGTAGACTATCGTGGCCTGAATGAAGTCACACCACCATTGAGTGCTGCCGTACCGGACATGCTAGAACTTCAGTATGAACTAGAGTCAAAGGCAGACAAGTGGTATGCCACGATTGATATTGCCAATGCATTTTTCTCCATTCCTTTGGCAGCCGAGTGCAGGCCACAGTTTGCTTTTACTTGGAGGGGTGTCCAGTTCACTTGGAACCGACTGCCCCAGGGGTGGAAACACAGTCCATTTGCCATGGACTGATCCAGACTGCACTGGAACAGGGGCAAGCTCCAGAACACCTGCAATACATTGATGACATTATTGTGTGGGGCAATACAGCCGAAGAAGTCTTTGAGAAAGGGAGGAAAATAATCCAAACCCTGCTGAAAGCTGGTTTTGCCATAAAACGGAGTAAGGTCAAGGGACCTGCACAGGAGATTCAATTTTTGGGAATAAAATGGCAAGATGGACGTAGACAGATCCCCACAGATGTGATCAACAAGATAACAGCAATGTCTCCACCAACTAATAAGAAAGAAACGCAAGCTTTCTTGGGTGCAGTGGGGTTCTGGAGAATGCACATCCCAAATTACAGTTCGATTGTAAGCCCTCTCTGTCATGTGACCCGGAAGAAGAATGATTTTAAATGGGGCCCTGAGCAGCAACAAGCCTTTGAGCAAATTAAACGGGAGATAGTTCATGCAGTAGCCCTTGGACCAGTCCGGACCGGGCCAGATGTAAAAAATGTGCTGTACACTGCAGCTGGGGAGAACGGTCCTACCTGGAGCCTCTGGCAGAAAGCTCCAGGGGAGACTCGAGGTCGACCCCTCGGCTTTTGGAGTCGGGGATACAAAGGATCTGAGGCCAGCTATACCCCAACTGAGAAAGAGATACTGGCAGCGTAAGAAGGGGTTCGAGCTGCTTCGGAAGTGATTGGCACTGAAGCACAGCTCCTCCTGGCACCCCGGTTGCCTGTGCTGGGCTGGATGTTCAAAGGCAGGGTCTCCTCTACACATCATGCAACTGATGCTACATGGAGTAAATGGGCTGCACTAATTACACAACGAACTCGAATAGGAAATCCCAGTCGTCCAGGCATTCTAGAAGTCATCATGGACTGGCCAGAGGGCAAAGATTTTGGAATGTCACCAGAGGAGGAGGTGGTGCGTGCTGAAGAGGCCCCACCATATAATAAACTGTCAGAAAGTGAAAAGCAGTATGCCTTGTTTACTGATGGCTCTTGCCGTATTGTGGGAAAGCATCGGAGATGGAAGGCAGCTGTATGGAGTCCTGGACGACAAGTTGCAGAAACTGCTGAAGGAGAGGGTGAATCGAGTCAATTTGCCGAGGTGAAAGCCATCCAGCTGGCCCTGGACATTGCTGAACGAGAAAAGTGGCCAGTACTTTATCTCTATACTGACTCATGGATGGTGGCAAATGCCCTGTGGGGGTGGTTGAAGCAATGGAAGCAGAGCAACTGGCAACGCAGAGGTAAACCCATCTGGGCTGCTGCACTGTGGAAAGATATTGCTGCCCGGGTGCAGAACCTGGTGGTGAAGGTACGTCATGTAGATGCCCATGTACCCAAGAGTCGGGCCACTGAGGAACACCAGAACAACCAACAAGTGGATAAAGCGGCTAAGATTGAAGTGGCTCAGATGGACTTAGATTGGCAACATAAAGGTGAATTATTTTTGGCCCGGTGGGCCCATGACACTTCAGGCCATCAGGGCAGAGATGCAACATATAGATGGGCCCGTGATCGAGGGGTGGACTTAACAATGGACACTATTGCCCAGGTTATTCATGAGTGTGAAACATGTGCTGCAATTAAACAAGCCAAGCGGTTAAAGCCTCTTTGGTATGGAGGACGATGGTTGAAGTATAAATATGGGGAGGCCTGGCAGATTGACTATATCACACTGCCACCAACCCGCCAAGGCAAGCGCCATGTGCTTACCATGGTGGAAGCAACCACCGGGTGGCTGGAAACATACGCTGTGCCCCATGCCACTGCCTGGAACACCATCCTGGGCCTTGAGAAACAGATTTTGTGGCGACACGGCACCCCAGAGAGAATTGAGTCAGACAATGGGACTCATTTCCGGAATAACCTTATAGATATTTGGGCCAAAGAGCATGGCATTGAGTGGGTATATCACATCCCCTACCACGCACCAGCCTCTGGGAAAATCGAACGGCACAATGGGCTGTTAAAAACTACACTGAGAGCGATGGGTGGGGGAACTTTCAAGCATTGGGATACACATTTACCAAAGGCCACCTGGTTGGTCAACACCAGAGGATCTGCCAACAGGGCTGGCCCAGCCCAGTCAGAACTTTTACATATTGTAGAGGGGGACAAAGTTCCCGTGGTGCATATGAAGAATTTGCTGGGGAAGACAGTCTGGGTTATTCCTGCTTCAGGTAAAGGCAAACCCACTCGTGGGATTGCTTTTGCTCAGGGGCCTGGATATACTTGGTGGGTAAATGCGGGAAGATGGGGAAGTCCGATGTATACCTCAAGGGGATTTGATTTTAGGGGAAAACAGCCAGTGAACTCAATTGTATGCCGTTGCCTGCTGTGTAATGCTTTTATAGCCCATCAACTTGATGTCTCCAGGTCACCAGCGACTGGCCCTGACTTCCCTCCAGCCATCATCCCAACAGAGAATGAACTTGGAACATCATGGACCGAATGGACTCAGCAGCATTATAGGGATTGGTCCATGCACTAAGAAAATGATTTTTTCCTCTTGGTCTGTATGTATATGGATGTATATATGTGGGAGAGCGATGGTGTATTGAAAATGTGGGAACTGAGCACGACGTGAATGGTATGGAATAAGGGGTGGATAATGTCCTGGGTTCAGCAGTAGCAGTCATGTTTTTTCCTTTGTGTTAACTGGTGCAGTGCTGTGTTTTGACTTCTAGTTTGAGAACAGTGTTGGTGAAGCCGATGTTTTCGGTTGTTGCTAAGTGATGTTTACCCTGACCAAGGACTCTGTGAGGCTCATGCTCTGCCAGGGAGGAGGGGAAGCTGTGAGGAAGCAGAGACGGGGCGCCTGACCCGGGCTAGCCGGGGAGGTATTCCATACCACAGCACGTCATGCCCGGGGTGGGGGGTAACTGGGAGTTACCCGGAAGGACAGGAGCTTCCGGGTGGAACTCGTTTTCTTGGCCGGTGGTATCGTATTCTCTTCCCTTGTTATTTTCCCTTATCATTGTTTTAGCTGATAGTAGCGGTGGTGATTTGTTGCTGGACTGTTCTTGTCTCAACCCGTAGGAGTTGCACTCTCTCGATCCTCCTCCCTGTTCCTCCGGGAGCGGGGAAGGGAGAGCCCCGGTGCAGGGGGGGGGAGACGGACACGGACCTTGATTGTTGTCAGCTCGGCACCACTCACTGGGAGTGAGTGAACAAGTTACCTGACTGGGTTTAAACCACGACACCAGTGCTCCTCAATCTGAAGTACTAAGAAACCAAAAGAGAAAGTTTAAGCTGCTCATCGACCTTGCAGACCTCACCTGTGCAAGTATATCATTCATTGCTTCACTAGAATCATCATCATTTCGTCCTAAAATTCTTAGTAACCGCAGGATTCGTACCTGTTTGACAAAATAAAGCAAAACAATTTTCACTGGATAGCAGTGTTTTACCTAGGGGCCATGAAATGCCCAGGACACTTCCTGAGGAGTGGCAAATCAGCAAAATAAGCTGCTGATTTCCATTCCTAAGCAAAACGCTTATCCTTAATATGACCCTTACCAACAAGAACAGTCTTATGCTGTGCTTATTTCCTTCCCAGCAGCCAGAACTGCTGAGTACCCCCACTACCCACTTGGCACAGCCTTGCAAGACAAACATAGGTTGCTGCTTCCCCCCTTATCACAACTTCACATAATATAAGGCACTACAACTGCTGATTAAAGCAGGTGTCTTTCACTAAGGTAGATGAAGAGCATCTGTACAATCAGCTCTAACAAAGACACAAAAATATTAAAATCAACACAGCTGCCCTGAGTTACCCACCTCATCGTACCTAAGCCTCAAAACACAGTGCTAGAATTAAAGCTATCGGTTTGTATCAGTTCTTACCTGCAAAAAGGGGTCACTGATCCCAGACACATCATGCTCTGGTGAATATCCAGACATTATAAGGTTCTTCAGAATACGAACTAATTGAGGAACAAGCTGTTAAGCAGAGAGTTGTACTATTAGGGTGCTGTTTCTTCCCTCACCCCAGCTTTTAAGTACAGGTCCAAGAACAAATCTTATATTTGAAATCAAGTGAGTCTAGGGATTTCTCCACAAAGTTCAACCTGTACACCTAGAGCTGATGTTACATAAATGCCTACAGCTTAGCTAGGGCACAAGAAACAGTTAAGCTGGGTCCTGAGCACCATGTTGTATCTTTAAAGTACTAAATCTGCCAGAGCTTGGCAGTTGAGACCAACTGGGGATCAACTGGGACTATAAAAATGGTATAATTCCAGAACTTTGCCTGGGGGCTCTACATTAGCTCCTGATTAATTCTTAGCATGCATCTCCATGGAAGCATCAGGCATAGTCAAGTGTTTTGATCTTTTCAAGTACTGTTATGATTAAATTACTAATAATTACTTTATTTGACACTCCATCCAACTTAGCTTCTAGAAAGAAAAGCTTTGTGAACTGCTTGCTCTCAAAGAGTTTCCAAAAAGGGCAGAGAATGGATTTCCCTCCAGCCTTCCCCCAGGGCTCTATTGTTAGACCCCCCCAAGTAGTTCCAGGGTCTATTCTCCCTTCTCTTCATCACAAACTTCTTGGCAAGAGCAGCAACACTAAAGTGACCAAATTCTTTGCTTCACTGCTGTTAGATGGGTTCTGCATAGCAACAGAGAAACTGATGGAAGCACTGCTATTGTGCCAGATTTGGGAGCACAAAATTGTATCAACTTACACTGTTCATAAAGTTTCTTTCCAACTGTGTGTTCTCTACAAAACCCTTTCCAATGATTTACCTTTAAGACTTCACCAACTTTCCCATCCTTGAGATGGGCTGCTTCTGCATTCTTGTATGCCTACAAGTCAGGAATTACATTCAGTCTAAATTGTTACCAGATCAGAGATTGCTTATAGTAAAGTGCCACTTCTGACAACATCAAATCACAAAGGTGCTTCAGATTCAGGACAAATAGTAGCAGAAGGTGCCAAAAGCACAATGTGACTTAAAGAGCACAACAGCTGCATGTGGAAATACTAAATAGGCAATGTTTTCTGGGCTGAATTCCTGTATGTTTGAGGTACAGTGCAAGAAGAAAACCAGCAGAATTCCCCCATCATCTCTTTTTATTCCTACCTTCACTGTTCAGGAATTACATACCCCTCTATAAACAAGCATTTCATAAAATACACAAACAGAAAGGAACCATACATTTCTTATTATCTGCCTTAAAGAGGAAACCAAAGGGTGATGCAACATCTTTCCTCAAGAAAAAGACAAATGGAGTGACATGGTAAACATTCCTGGAACCCTGATTAACTTTTTTTTTTTTTTTTTGCCTTCTAACATGCAAGAGTTACCAGGACTGAGGACAGAACAAAGAGAAACATTACAGCCATGGAGACAGGTTGAGGGCCACTCCTCCCCATCTTCTGCTGTCAAATTCCACCCATGAAAAATACCAACAGTGCAGCTGTACTTGGTAGCTCTTTGCAACACAGTAAGCCCACTTACAGGTGGCCAAGTCTCTCCTGCTCCCTTTTGGGAATCACACAAAGTTTCCCCATGATTCAGGCAAAACACAAAGCTCAGGTTTTGATAAGAAAAAAGCCCAGGGCTCCAGTTGGCTTAGGCACAAAAAAAAATTCCTAAAGAAGTTCTCAAATGACAGTGAGCTTGAGGAAAACAAAGTCATGTTTGGAAAAGGCCACAACTGCGAATCATATCTGCCATGGGCATAGAAGTTTAGTGACAAGACCAGTACAAAAAAAGCATTACACAAATAGAGTCAACCTGAGCATATGGCAGTCAATCACAAATGTGGCACTAAGAGGCATTGCCTCAAGTGACAAGCATCTACAGATTCAATGCAAGCATGCATCATCTAGAAGAATTAATTCTTACCTTTTCATTCTACACACAGCAGGATTCCAAACAGACAAGAGACAAAACAGATGAAGCAGGCATTAGGGAGAGATCCATGTAATACCATTCACAGCATAAACAACTAGAAGGGAGAACTAGAAAAGAATGTACCTAGTACCTAAATTTTGTGGACCCAGCTCTTCTCTCTTTTCCCATCACTATCATAACTGAGCAATTAGAAGGCAGTTAGAAGCTACCTTCAAGATGACCCTAGTCCCACCTCCAGTCCTGCTTTGACATATGCAATCAGGGCAAGGGAAGATGCATGCCAAAACGCTAAGATGCATCAATATGTACTGTTTGAGATCCCTAACGATACAGACAAGCCAAGGAAGAAGAATAAACTGGGCATGCAAATAAATAAGCACCTTTAAGACTTTTCAGAGGAGCAAACAGCCAGTTCTGTTGTACCAGCTTTGTTAAATTTCTCCTTCTTTGATCAAGAAGTCAGAATGACAATGCAATTTTCAGAAATTTTGATACAGCAATAATACTGCACAGCAAACTACAGCAAACAACACAAGGAAGCTCAGGGGTGGGGAGGAGAAGCAAACACTCCTAACCAAAGGAGGAAGAGTGACACTGATTATCAAAACCCTTACGTTAGATTGATAAATGATGCAATATAGCATGCACCACAGGTGAGTTACCTACACAACTAGAACTTTCAGTAGTATTTTTGACCTGAGTTTATAAAATTGCATGCCTGTGGTTAAGGTATTCAGGTGTCAGCACAAGCCTCAGTTTTTTATCTTTGCCTCTTTATGTTTAATACATGTGTGATGCCAATGTCACTATGCAATTAGCTACAAAGAGTGGAAAAAAACCTAAGGGAACATAGAGGACATTTTAAATCTAACTTTAGGATGAGCATCATACTGCATAGTCTTAAGACTGATGTTTTGTAACTTACCCAACTTACTGAAGGGGATTAGGACTAGATACACACAAAATAGCTAAATTTAATTATTTTTATTTTTTTTTTAATTCTGATAACAAGCAGACTTCTTCAACCCAAAGAGTTGCAAGAATTTCATTAAAAGACATGCACACTAGGGAGACTAAGAGAACACATTGGCAAAAATGAAACAAAACAAACACCCCCACCCCCAAAAAAAAAATCCTCAACACACCACAAACAAATCCATAAATATTGACTTTACAGTATTATCAGTTCACAATTACCTTTCTAAAGTGTGCAAGCATGTCTGGGCTTCTCTCACACATCTCTGTGAGGAGGACAACTGATGTGTGAAGAACACCTAAAGGTGAAGGGGGGGGAAAAAAGAAAAAAGTATCTCCATTTAAGATAATTTCATTGGCTCCAGATATATTTCAAAGATCATAAGGAAACAACAGGAAATCACAAAAAAAAAAAAAAATTCTTGAATCCAATGTATCCATATTTGGGCTTGCCACTGTGCCAAATGGAAAGCAGATACCAACATGCCAGTGTCTTAAAGCTGCAGGTAAAAGCCAAATGAAAAGAGGAGTGGAACTTTGTCTGCAGAAACCTGAATGCTAAATATACAGTCATATGGTCAGACATAGTTTGACTAGATGATCTTTAAGGTCCCTTCCAACCCTAACCCTTCTATGATTCTATATAAACACAGAAGACTACAAGGACATGTTAATTAGAAACATAAAATGGTTAGGATTGGAAAGGACCTTAAGATCATCTAGTTCCAAACCCCCTGCCTCACATTAGAGGATTCCTCACACTAAGCCATGTCACCCAAGGCTCTGTACAACCCGGCCTTGAACACTGCCTGGGATGGAGCATTTACCACATCTTCGGGCAACCTGTTCCAATGCCCACCACCTTTATAGTAAAGAACTTCGTCCTTATATCTAACCTGAACTTCCCCTGTTTAAGTTTGAACCCATAACCCCTTGTCATATCAGCACAGCCCCCGATGAAGAGTCCCTCCCCAGCATCCTTGTAGGCCCCCTTCAGATACTGGAAGGCTGCTAGGAGGTCTATGCAGCCTTCTCTTCTCCAGGCTGAACAGCTCCAACTTTCTCAGCCTGTCTTCATAAGGGAGGTGCTCCAGCGCCCTGATCATCCTTGTGGCCCTTCTCTGGACTTGTTCCAACAGTTCCATGTCCTTCTTCTGTTGAGGACACCAGAACTGGACACAGTACTCCGAGTGAGGTCTCATGAGAGCAGAGGGGCAGGATCACCTCCTTTGACCTGCTTGTCATGTTCCTTTTGATGCTGCCCAGGATACGGTTGGCTTTCTGGGCTGAGAGCACACACTGAAGCTGGCTTATGTTCATTTTCTCATCAACCAACACCCCCAAGTCCTTCTCCACAGGGCTGCTCTGAATCTCTTCTCTGACCAACCTGTACCTGTTCCTGGGATTGCTCCAATCCAGGTGTAGGACCTTGCACTTTGTATTGTTGAACTTCATGAGGTTGGCATTGGCCACCTCTCAAGCATGTCAAGGTCCCTCTGAACGGCATCCCTTCCCTCCAGCATATCAATTGAACCACACAGCTTGATGTCATCGGCAAACTTGCTGAGGGCACGCTCAATCCCACTGTCCATGTGACCAACACCGATGTTGAACAAGACCGGTCCCAACACTGATCCCTGAGGGACACCATGCGTTACTGGTCTCCAGCTGGACACTGAGCCATTGACCTCTCTGTGTGCAGCCATCCAGCCAATTTTTTATCCACTGAGTGGTCCATCCATCAAGTTTATGTCTTTCCAGTTTAGAGACACGGATGTCATGCAGGACAGTGTTGAACGCTTTGCACAAATCCTGACAGATGATGTCAACTGCTTTGCTACTGTCCATCAGTTCCATAGCCCCATCATAGAAGGCCACCAAACTGGTGTGGCAGGATTTCCCCTTAGTGAAGCCATGCTGGCTGTCACCAAGCACCTCATTGTTTTTCATGTGCCTTAGCATGCCTTCCAGGAGAATCTGCTCCATGATCCTGCCAGGCACAGAGGTGAGACTGACTGGTCTGTAGTTTCCCAAGTCTTCCATTTTCCCCTTTTTGAAAATAAGTTTTATATTTCTCTTTTTCCAGTCATTGGGAACTTCACCTGACTGCCATGATTTTTCAAATATGATGGACAGTGGCTTAGCAACTTCATTTGCCAGCATACAATTGTGTTGTATGTGTTGAGCTTCTGACTCAGAAAGATACCAGAAGCTTGCTTAGTAAGCAACATTTTCTACAGAGATAACAACATTTATATTCCACAAGTTATGCAGCTTTCCAACCTATTACAGGTCCTATTAAAAAATCCGTTTTGAAGTACATAAGTATCTACCTATAAAGCTTATGTCACAGCTTTCTTCACACTGACACTGTTTACTTATCACAAAGACCTCCCAAAAGTCTGCTGAAAGGGTTTCACATATATTATGTTTCGGAGAAAGCTCAACACAAAGCCCATGGCTAAAACCACTGGAAAGGAGATGCTGATTTTTAAGGATGAGGAAAGCAGAAAGGATGATCCAGGTCTTGAATGCAGGTGAACCTAGACTCAATTCTCTGCTTGCCCAAGGCTTGAAGAAGAGCATTCCCATCTTTAAAGGGGGAACAGAAGGAACAGAACAGCTTTAAGCTTTTCAGAGTTGCATAAGACAGAGGACCTCATGCTACCACAAGATGAATCACGTAGGCATCACTTACTGACAAAGAGTCTTACAGACACTGCCTATTTGAAGTAGTGCCTGGTCTAAATGTTCTGATCATCATGTTTTAAACCAAGGTAAACTACCTGCACCACACAAGTCACATTCCACATGCAAACTATCCTGTACCTCAAAGGTTTAGAAGACATTGGGGGGGGGGGGGGGGGGGAGAGAAGAGAGAAAAAAAACCAAAAAACAATAGCTTCTCAGAAAGCTACTGTGGCACATTAGCACTGTTGGCATTTACAACTACCCTGTCTTGAGACAGAACTTCTCCCTGTAGTGGGTTTTCAGCACTGCAAACATCTACTGTACACCCAACTACTTTTTTTAAGGCACATGCTCATTGCATATGTGCCACAGGAGTAAGACTTTGGGACTTTGGGAAGTGAGCATTAGGCTTGATACAAATTAGTCAAGGTGTTAATATTAGAATTTCTCTTTAATATTAGAATTTATCTTTAAATAATCTTCTAGAAACACTTATACAAGAAAATGCATTAAAACAGAATAAACTCACAAAGGAACACTGAAGTGAGAATCTATTTTCTGATGTAGTTCTGATGGAAAACAGCATCAAAGAAAGACTCTTTCTTGACAGTGACAAAGGTATCTCAGTCCTGGGAATGCCTGCTAAAATGATGTCAAAGAATCCAACTGTCCTATGCTAACAGAACATAGATAAAAACACCCCAATCCTAAAAAGTGCACTTTAAAGTCACTTTAGGGAGAGAATTTGATTTAAAAGAAAATAAATAAATAAATAAAAACAAATAAAAATCACAAACTTTCCCATTCCACCTACTCTGAAGTTTATCAAAAAATATTTGAGTGAAAAAGTTCCTTTTGTCACTTATGCCACGTAAGAGTCCTGCTGACTAGTAGTCATACACATCCTTTCCTTCTGAATGATATTTGCTTTCACTGCACAGAAATGGGAAGAAACAAATCATACAAATACACCTCAAAAGTTCCTTCCAAAGACTTAGGTAGCAAGCGCGCCATTCCATAAAGAATGGCATAGCCTGGCTAATGTATTAGCCAGGTATATATAAGCTCAGGTATTACCATGGTTCTTCTCATTCAGCAAGTTTTTGGTGGCTGGCAGGAACATCTCCATGAGTTCAGGAACCTTTCTAATAACATGAACAGCACACAATGCTGCCTGTATAGGAAAAATAGCTCTATTAGTACATACTGTAATGACAATGATACATGCTTTGAGAACATCTAGCACAGTGGGATCTATCACAAATTTCATGATACACAAAGTCCTGGAAAGTTTATGGTACATTTTCCCATCTCTCTACCACAAGAGATACTAAAGAGCATCACAGAGTTCAGTAAAACTGCCATGAGTGAGGGAGGGAAGGCACGGAGCTACAAAGCAATACTCTCACTAGCAATGTCTCATTTTTATATTATTCACTTCAGAAGTGATATCAACTGCAAAGCAGCTCTGCCTTTTAAGGTTACTTCAGTCTCTCTTCCTGTAATGCATTGGAAGCAACCAATTAAATTTATATCAAATTATAGCTCATTTTCTTTCCCTTGAATATCATCTCCTTCCCCACAAAATAACTACAACTTCCTCCTGCAAGTGATGTGACATGTGAAAAACAAAGTATGCTGCAAAAAAATGTGCCTACTTCTTCTAGGGTACAGAAACAACAGGAGTCATTGTGCTTTGCTGCTGCTTGAGGGTCAAGTGCACTGAGGTCCTAGCACTGCTTTCCCTCCAATCTCTCTCTAGATCCAGCAGTATCACAGTATGCTAGAGATTGGAAGGGACCTCAAAAGATCATCTAGTCCAATCCCCCTGCCGGAGCAGGAACACCTAGATAAGGTTACACAGGAATGTGTCCAGGCGGGTTTTGAATGTCTCCAGGGAAGGAGACTCCACAACCTCCCTGGGCAGCCTGTTCCAGTGTTCTGTCACCCGCACTGAGAAGAAGTTTCTTCTCAAGTTTAAGTGGAACCTCTTGTGTTCCAGTTTGTACCCATTACCCCTTGTCCTATCATTGTTTGCCACTGAGTAGAGCCTGGCTTCATCCTCGTGACACTCCCCCTTTATATATTTATAGACACTTATAAGGTCACCCCTCAGTCTCCTCTTCTCCAAACTATAGAGACCCAGCTCCCTCAGTCTTTCCTCATAAGGGAGATGCTCCACTCCCTTAATCATCTTCGTTGCCCTGCGCTGGACTCTCTCCAGCAGCTCCCTGTCCTTCTTGAACTGAGGGGCCCAGAACTGGACACAATATTCCAGATGTGGTCTCACCAGGGCAGAGTAGAGGGGAAGGAGGACCTCTCTCGACCTACTAACCACCCCCTTCTAATACACCCCAGGATGCCATTGGCCTTCTTGGCCACAAGGGCACAGTGTTGGCTCATGGTCATCCTGTCGTCCACTAGGACCCCCAGGTCCCTCTCCCCTACACTGCTCTCTAACAGGTCGTTCCCCAACCTATACTGGAACCTGGGGTTGTTCCTGCCCAGATGCAGGACTCTACACTTTCCCTTGTTATATTTCATCAAGTTATTCCCTGCCCAACTCTCCAGCCTGTCCAGGTCTCGCTGGATGGCAGCACAGCCTTCTGGCATGTCAGCTACTCCTCCCAGCTTAGTGTCATCAGCAAACTTGCTGACAGTACACACAATTCCCTCATCTAAATCGTTGATGAATATATTAAATAATACTGGTCCCAGTACTGACCCTTGAAGCACTCCACTAGATACAGGCCTCCAACTAGACTCCGCCCCATAGACTACAACTCTGGCTTCTCTCCTTCAGCCAGTTCACAGTCCACCTCACTACCTGATCATCCAGACCACACTTCCTCAATTTAGTTGTGAGGATGCTGTGGGAGACTGTCAAATGCTTTGCTGAAGTCAAGGTAGACCACATCCACCGCTCTGCCATCATCCATCCACCATGTTATTTCCTCATAAAAGGCTAAGAGATTGGTCAAGCATGATTTCCCCTTGGTGAAGCCATGTTGACTGCCCCTCATAACCCTCTTATCCTTGATATGCCTTAAGATGGCACCAAGGATAAGGTGTTCCATCACTTTCCCAGGGATGGAGGTGAGGCTGACCAGTCTATAGTTACCCGGGTCCTCCTTCTTGCCCTTTTTGAAGACTGGAGTGACATTTGCTTTCCTCCAGTCCTCAGGCACCTCTCCCGTTTCCCAAGACTTGGTAAAGATGATGGAGAGTGGTCTAGCAATGACTTCCGCCAGTTCCCTCAGCACCCGCGGGTGCATCCCATCTGGACCCATGGATTTATGGATGTCCAGATTGCTCAACTGGTCTCTAACCCATTCCTCATCGACTAAAGCAAACCGCTCCGTTGACCTGACTTCATCTGAGGTCTCAGGGGTAAAGGACTCTTCAGGACTGCCTGCAGCAGAGTAGACAGAGACAAGGCATTCAGTAACTCTGCCATCTCTGTATCTTCTGTCACCAGGGCACCCATCCCATTCATCAGTGGGCCTACATTGCCTCTGGTGTTAGTTTTGTCTGCCATGTATTTGAAAAAGCTCTTTCTTCTGTCCTTGACCCCTCTTGCCAGATTTAATTCTAAGGATGCCTTAGTCATCCTAGCTGCCTTCCTACATCCTCTAGCAGCAGCAGCAGTAGACAAAGAAGTAACATGCATGCAGCTTTTCTTAAATTGTACTGATCCTCACCCTCCCCAAAACTGAACAATTAAATTTAAAAGAACAAGGGTGATTATGCTTTGCAGATGCTATGGCACACTTGCTATGGAAACAAGACAACTTGCAATCATTTGCCTGTTTCAAGCCCTTAACCTTTCTCTCTCACATACTACTGGTAGAGACTATCCAAACAGAAACAACTGCCTCTCCTGTTGGAGGCTTGTCTTTTAGAGACTTACGCATGTTCCTGCTATATATAGACAAGGAGCTTTGACCTCTGTCTTGCACACTGGGAAAATAGTCAGTGTGATCAAAGCCATCTAGTATTCCAGATATTCACAAGGCATCCAATCAACCTTGAGTTTAACCCATAACAAAGTATTTAAAAGTTCCCTGATGTACCTTCTTCCTAAGATAGGAGTTGGACGTTTTGAGGAGCTTTTCCACCTCTCCTGCAAGGTCTCTGCACATTTCTGAGGAGCCCATGCAGCCAAGAGTGCAGAGTGCCAGCCCCTGTACATACTGCGTGCTGTGATTAAGGTCACTGTAAAAGGAAAAAGAAATAAAAAAAAGCCAATGAGCATGCACAGAGAACCTGAACACACAGGAAAAGGCATCTGTATCTGCAGTCATCTAACTGGCTGCACACCTTGCCTAGAACTCTCCAGATTCTCAGTTATGTTGGAGCATGACTTAGGAGTAATAGCGACTTTGAGTGCATGTATCACAGGGTTTGCTACCACTTCTACTTGGAAACCCCAGTTATAAAGACACTTGGTTAAAACCATCAGGCGGGTATCTAGGGACTGAGCTGAGAAGAAGAAAGACCACACAATTCTATTAAAACTTCTAAAGACAAAATGCTGTATTTTGGAACTTGCATGCAAAAAGGAACCTACCATGAAGTACAGTCCTGCAGTGACCCTGCAGGTTGTCCCAGTTTAAACATGTTCTAGGACAGACTTTACCTTCTGCATTTACAAACCTAACAGTGTACAAAATCTATGTAAAAATATCCTGTCATGAGTAAAGAAACAAAATCCACCACTCACACACCTTGAAAATAATCCATGCAGGAACCTTTCTTAGCAATCCTAACCATTCCTATGCTTAAGGAAGCTGCAAAAAGTAGTCAATGAGAAGTTAAACCACCTAACAGTAGATGCTATTCATGAGGCCAGCTACCAATGTCACACTAAGTGCCAGACAATACAGCTTCCACATGGCAATCCCAACAGCCTTTAAAACCAATTTCTACACTACATTTCCATCTGACTATTCGGTATTTGTGTTGCCACAGTATCCAGGATCAGTGCTGAAGAAAGTAAGAAGTATGGTTCCTGGTTTGGAAGAAGCTGGGGAAATGAGTGCTATGCAACCAAATGCTCACAGCATGCAGAAAAGCCAGACAGTATTCTGGTTGTAACACCAAGCAGTTATGACAACATGCAGACAAAAGAACAGGTAGCACAAGCCACTAAATGGGGGTTTTGTTTCCTTCCTTTAATAGATTTTTGGCAGCTATATAAAACTGTGTATATAGCAAGTATGTGCTTCACAAGGGTGTTTGCTTTTTTCTACCAAAAATCTAGGTTGCGATCTAAATAACGAAAGAAAATGCCATAAATCAAATAACTTAATGTCTAGATAAAAGTAAGAGAAAGGAGTAGGTACAGAAGCCAAAGGAGAAAGCAATAAACAATCCACTGAGGTGGTGGGAAGCTGTCCACCCATTTTGCTCAGCTTCAGTCTGACCCATTTCCAGTTCGAACTCTCTACATCCTTACCACACAAATTCATTTTCACAAAAATAATCAAAAGAAGTGTTAACCTAGCAGCCTGCTTCTAATAGAAGAACCTCACGGGTAGGACACTTCAATGAAAAATCTTTAGCCAAATGAGTCTTCTCTCCTGGACACTAGGTGCAAAGTTAGCAGATCCTCGGGCCTGCAGTTTTCTCAAGTTTTTTTTTACAAGCACTTTGAGGCCACAGTCCAACTGAAGATCAAAACTTCACTTGCTAATACCTGTAAGGCTTATGCTTTAAAAGTAAATAATAAAAACAGACACACCACACCCAACCAATCAAGCCTCCAGTTAAATCAACTAGAATCCACTTATTCCACTCTTACTTCCATCCATCTTGAAAAGGAATGTTATTGGAAATGCACTAATCAGCTACTAAACTATAACGTAAAACAGTCCCAGTTAAACAGCATTCTGCCGAGAGAAAGAAAAAAAAAAGTTAGTTATGTAGCATCCTCTCATCTGATTTTAGCACGATGCCAAGCAGATGGCAAATCCCAAGTTGCCACCTTGCTTCCAAAGAAAACTATTCATCAAGACCATTAGGCCAACCTTAAAAAGAAAGCAGGATAAATTGCCTTGATCCCGAAAGTCAGACAACTCTTCAGAGCTCATCATCAGAAGCCAAGTAAACAAACCCAGGCCAACATGGCTGCAGCAATATATGCGACTATGACATACAATGGCCAGTCCAGCCCACAAAGTTTTAAGTTATAAGAACAACCTGATTCAATCATATTTAGAAGGTGCATGGACCTTTATTGATACTTTACTGCATTACTGCTCACATGGTTCTCTCTCACTGCAAAGCGGGAGAGAACTAATTTACAGAAACAGAAAAGAGTTCTTTGCGACAATTAGAGGTCTTCTGCACTGGCACAGCAGCTTACTGGGGTCATTTCATTTTCCTAATTTTCTTTATCTTAACATGACCTCCAGAAACACGCACTACCATGCTGCAACAGTAGTTCCATGAAGTGTTGTTTGCCACATACACCTCTTCAGGACCAATGCAATTCTATACTCTCTTCCCTCAAAGGAAGCTAAACATCCTATCATCCAATACAGTACAATACTAGAATGGTCTTGTATGGTCAACAGCATGCAACAAAACAAAGATACCAGTTTTCTAAAACAGAAGAGGGGAAAAAAAAGAAACAAAAACAAAAAAACAAACCACCAAACCCAAAAACAAAGCAGTCAAAATATCATTTCAAATCCTGAAACCTCAAAGCATGTGCTGATGGACAGCTAGCACCCTTACTTCTTGATGCAATTGGTCATAAGAAGATGGACATCCTGTCTCTCATCCAGCAGCAACATGGCACCTAAATACCCAATGCGCTTGTCTGTGAATTTCTGAGAGGCAATGAGCTTGAGGCACTCCAACTGGAAAACAAACAAACAAAAAAACAAGTGAGACAAGGAGGCATAAAATGAAATATAAACCTTAGTAAATAAGCATAATCAGTTCTACCTAACGTTAAGTTTGATGGCTTTGTAACAGTAGCAATGGAAAATAACTGAGGTACATGTTTCACAGAAAAAAAAATAGAGTGCAGCTAGAGAACATAATGAGAATCCTTGTATAAGATAAACCATTGTAGATGGCATAGTTTTAGGTCCTTAAGACCTAAGTACAAAAACAAGCGTAAGAAAAACAGGATAGAAAAACAGGATGTGTAGATAAAGAGTAGCTGAAATTAACAGGTGTCCAGGATGGGCTGCAGCTAAACTAACTGATAAGTAGAAGGACAAGATAATTATGTCTGCAGTGTTACCAAACCAATTAAGCTGGTGTAAGCATTATCTACAGCACATTCTTCAAAGACTGCCAGAAGTGATGAAGACTGTTGGAAGAAGTAAACAACCCCCAAAGACCACCACCACATTTTTGTATGCATGAGGGGAAACTTTCTAGAAGAATGATGTAATACATAAGTGGCCTCATGAATATGCATGTATGTACCTAACGAATATGCATGCTTAGTGACTATATAAGGATGGTTTGTTTAGCAATTCGGAGAGACACACTAGGAGGACCTATCTCCTGTGTCTCCTGGCACTGCATTAAAGAATACCTGCTTGTCAACTTAAAGTTTGTTGGCAAGTTCCTGGATATTTCTCCAAATCACAACCAATCAAAAAAAAGCAAACAAAAACCCACACACACAAACAAAAAGAAAAAAAAAAACAAAACCACAAAAAAAACCCAAAACAAAACAACAAAAAAAGGCCCAAAACACACACACAAAAACTACCAGAAAGACAGAATTAGCTTAAACTACTTCTTAGCTAGAGGAGAAACAGTTTGAATTTTCATGTGTATTCATTTAGGACTCAATGCATTTTTTAAAGTATATTTTATTCCCATTTTGGTGACATGGAAAGCAAAGAAAGGTTAAACAACCTGCCCAAAGCTCTCAGCAAGCCATCAGGAAAGTCATTAACAGCTCCTCCATCCTGAAGTAGCCAGACACTGTTGGTCTTCCATGATTGACCTCAGATATACCAGATATGTGGGTTTATGTCCAATCATGTCCCCGGTTCAGCAGTAGCAGTCATTTTTTCTCCTTCTTAGTAGCTGGTGCAGCACTATGTTTTTGACTTTCAGCCTGGGAACAGCACTGATAACACCGATGGCTTTAGTTACTGCTGAAATGTTTAGTGTGACCAAGGACTTTCTGAGCCTCATGCTCTGCCAGGGAGTAGAGGAAGCCAGGAGGAAGCAAAGACAGGACACCTGACCCAAACTAGCCAAAGAGGTATTCCATACCACAGCACATCATGCCCAGGATGTAAACTGAGACATACCCAGAAGGGCTAGATCACTGCTTGGTTGGGCCGGGTATCAGTCGGCAGGTGGTATTGTATTCTCTGCCTTGTTATTTCCCTTATCATTATTATTATTATTGGTAGCAGTAGTGGTTTGTGTTATACCTTAGTTACTGGACTGCTCTTATCTCAACCTGTAGGAGTTACAGTCTTTCGATTCTCCTCCCCATCCCTCTGGGAGTGGAGGGAGGAAAAGGGGGGGAGTGAGCGAAGACTTCGTGGCTGATTTACACCTGAGCTTAAACCACAACAAATCAGAAAAGTAAAAGATAACTTTGATATAAAACAAGAGATCCATCATTAAAAACAAAATAGTAAAGATCTGAAAATCTAGATTATATGTCATATTTGATATGCACTGGAAACTTCTGAACCAGGCTTAAATGGTATATACCTACCAGAGAGAGGATCATGCTAAGTTGTCCTAACAAGGGCATGTAGTGATAGGACAAGGGATAACAGCTTTAAGGGGTAGAAAGAGGGTAGATTTAGATGAGATCTTAGGAAGTTGTTCCCTGTGAGGGTGATGAGGCCCTAGCATGGGCTGCCCAGAGCAGCTGTGGCTGCCCCATCCCTGGCAGTGTTCAAGGCCAGGCCAGATGGAATTTGGAGCAACCTGGTCTAGTGGAAGATGTCCTTGCCCATAGCAGGGGGTTGGAACTGGATGAGCTTTAAGGTCCCTTCCAACCCAAACCATTCTGTGATTCTATGATTCTAAAACTAGTTTTTGTTTGCTAGGATCTGTAACTAACTTGCTAGCTAGGCAAAACAGGATACAGAGATAGCTAAGTTTTTGTGTTGCCCTGTAATGTCTAGCTGAGCCCCTAAAGTCTGACTAAAACCATATGCACTGTAGCCACTAAAAGCTTCCCTTTAACAATGTAGAAACATCAACTGTGTTTAATAGCATGAAGGAGATCCCCAAGATAAATTAATCAGCTGAGTGCAAGTGGTAACTATGTGTCTTAATTGGTAACCCATTTTTAAACTTAACACTTTCTACCTGCAAAAAGACATCAACCACAGTACTACACACTCAAATATTTTTCTCTAACAGATAACAGAGTATAATCAATATCTACTTTCCAGGCGGGAAATCATCCTGATCATCCTCGTGGCCCTTCTCTGGACTTGTTCCAACAGTTCCATGTCCTTTTTATGTTGAGGACACCAGAACTGCACACAATACTCCAGGGGAGGTCTCACAAGAGCAGAGTAGAGGGGCAGGATCACCTCCTTCAACCTGCTGGTCATGCCCCTCTTGATGCAGCCCAGGATAAGGTTGGCTTTCTGGGCTGCAAGTGCACACTGCCGGCTCATGTTCATTTTCTCATCAACCAACACCCCAAAGTCCTTCTCCACAGGGCTGCTCTGAATTTCTTCTCTGACCAACCTGTAGCTGTGCCTGGGAATGCTCCGACCCAGGTGTAGGACCTTGCACTTGGCATGGTTAAACCTCATGAGTTGGCATCAGCCCACCTCACAAGCGTGTCAAGGTCCCTCTGGATGGCATTCCTACCCTCCAGGGTATCAACTGAACCACACATCTTGGTGTCATCGGCAAACTTGCTGAGGGCGCACTCAATCCCACTGTCCATGTCAGCGACGAAGATGTTAAACAAGACCGGTCGCAACACCCATCCCTGAGGGACACCACTCGTTACTGGTCTCCAGCTGGACATTGAGCCACTGACCACAACTCTTTGCATGCGGCCATCTAGCCAGTTCTTTATCCACTGAGTGGCCCATCCATCAAATTCATGTCGCTCCAATTTAGAGACAAAGATGTTGTGTGGGACAGTGTCAAATCCTTTACAAAAGTCCAGGTAGATAACATCAACTGCTCTACCCCTGTCCATCAGTTCTGTAGTCCCATCATAGAAGGCCACCAAATTGGTCAGGCAGTATTTCCCCTTAGTGAAGCCATGCTGGCTGTCACCAAGCACTTTGTTGGTCTGTAATTCCCTGGGTCATCCATTTTCCCCTTCTTGAAAATGGGGGTTATATTACCCTTTTTCCAGTCATCAGGAACTTCACCTGACTGCCATGATTTCTCAAATATGATGGCCAGCGGCTTCCCAACTTCATTCACCAGCTCCTTCAGGACCCGCGGATGGATCTCACCAGGACCCATGGACTTGTGCACATTCAGATTTTTAAGATGGTCTCGAACCAGTTCCTCTCCTACAGTGGGTGCAAGGTCTTCATTCTCACAGTCCCTGCATTTGCCTTCCAAGACTTGGGTGGTTCTGTCAGAGCCTTTGGCAGTGAAGATCAAGGCAAAGAAGTCATTCAGAACCTCAGCCTTCTCCAAATCCTGTGTAGCCAGTTCTCCTGAGAGCTTCCTGAGGGGGCCTACATTCTCCCTAGTCTGTTTTTTATTTGCTACATACCTGTAGAATCCCTTCCTGTTATCTTTAATACCTCTAGCTAAGTTTAATTCTAACTGGGCCTTTGCTTTCCTAACCTGGTCCCTAGCTTCCCAGACAACATCCCTGTACTCTTCCCATGCCACCTGTCCTTGCTTCCACTTATTATAAGCCTCTTTTTTCATTTGAATTTTCCTCAGGAGCTCCTTATCCATCCAAGGAGGTCTCCTGGCCCTCCTGCTGCACTTCCTTCTGGTTGGGATGCAACACTCCTGAGCTTGCAGCAGGTGATCCTTGAATATCAACCAACAGTCTTGGGCCCCTCTGTCCTCTAGGGCTTTATCTCATTGAACCTTACTAAGCAGGTTCCTGAAGAGGCCAAAGTCTGCTCTTTTGAAGTCCAGGGCAGTGAGCTTGATGCACGCTCTTCTCACTGTCCTGAGGATCTCAAATTCGAGCATCTCATGATCGCTGCATCCAAGGCTGCCCTGGAGAGTCACATTTCCAACGAGACCTTCCCTGTTGGTGAGCACGAGGTCAAGCATGGCACCTCTCCTTGTCAGCTCCTCTATTACTTGCAGAAGGAAGTTGTCTTCTACACAATCGAGGAACCTCCTGGATTGCTTGTGTCGGGCCGTACCGTCCTTCCAACAGATGTCAGGGTGGTTGAAGTCACCCATGAGAACAAGGGCCTGCGAGCGTGAGACTTTTCCTATCCATCTATGGAGTTCTTCATCCGCAGGTTCTCCTTGATCAGGCGGTCTGTAACAGATCCCCTCAGTAATGTCTCCCATAGCTATATTCCCTTTAACCCTGACCCACAAACTCTCTGTGGACTGCTCACCTGTCCCCAGACAGAGTTCCATACTCTCCAGCCTATCCCTAACATAAAGGGCAACTCCCCCTCCCTGCCTGCCAGGCCTGTCTTTTCTAAAGAGCCTGTAACCTTCCATTCCAACACTCCAGACACAGGAGCCATCCCACCATGTTTCTGCGATGCCTATTACATCATACCCCCGTAGACGTACACACATCTCTAATTCCTCTTGTTTGTTCCCCATGCTACAGGCATTTAGAATCATAGAATCATAGAATCGTTACAGTTGGAAAGGACCTTAAGATCACCTAGTTCCAACCCCCTGTCATGGCCAGGGACACCTAACGCTAAATCATATCACCCAAGGCCTCGTCCAACCTGGCCTTGAACACTGCCTGGGATGGAGCATTCACAACCTCCCTGGGCAACACATTCCAGTGCCTCACCACCCTAACAGGAAAGAATTTCCTTCTTATATCCAACCTAAACTTCCCCTGTTTAAGTTTTAACCCATTACCCCTTGTCCTGTCACTACAGTCTCTAATGAAGAGTCCCTCGCCAGCATCCCTATAGGCCTCCTTCAGATACTGGAAGGTTGCTATGAGGTCTCCACGCAGCCTTCTCTTCTCCAGGCTGAACAGCTCCAACTTCCTCAGCCTGTCCTCATATGGGAGGTGCTCCAGTCCCCTCATCATCCTCGTGGCCCTTCTCTGGACTTGTTCCAACAGTTCCATGTCCTTTTTATGTTGAGGACACCAGAACTGCACACAATACACCAGGTGAGGTCTCACAAGAGCAGAGTAGAGGGGCAGGATCACCTCTTCCCACCTGCTGGTCACGCTCCTTTTAATGCAGCCCAGGATACGGTTGGCTTTATGGGCTGCAAGCGCACACTGCCTGCTCATGTTCATTTTCTCATCGACCAACACCCCCAAGTCCTTCTCCACAGGGCTCCTCTAAATCTCTTCTCTGACCAACCTGTAGCTGTGCCTGGGATTGCTCCGACCCAGGTGTAGGACCTTGCACTTGGCATGGTTAAACCTCATAAGGCTGGCATCAGCCCACCTCACAAGCGTGCCAAGGTCTCTCTGGATGGCATCCCTTCCCTCCAGCGTATCAACCGAACCACACAGCTTGGTGTCATCAGCAAACTTGCTGAGGGCACACTCAATCCCACTGTCCATGTCAGCGACGAAGATGTTAAAAAAAATCGGTCCCAACACCGATCCCTGAGGGACACCACTCGTTACTGGTCTCCAGCTGGACATTGAGCCATTGACCACAACTCTGCGTGCGGCCATCCAGCCAGTTCTTTATCCACCGAGTGGTCCATCCATCAAATTGATGTCCCTCCAATTTAGAGACAAGGATGTCGTGTGGGACAGTGTCGAACGCTTTGCACAAGCATTTGTATAGAGGCATCTGAGCCGAGCTCCAAATGAAGCCGGCTCATTGGCTGGAGTGGCTGGGATATCTCTACATTGCTCCAAGCATTTATTATAAGTGCTGGCAACTGACTGGGTGTGTTGGAATGGAATGATGCCCCCCTCCCCCAACACATCTAGTTTAAAGCCTCCTTGACCAGTCTGGCAAGCCTCCTACCAAAACTGCTCTTTCCCTTCTTTATCAGACCAGCTCCACCAGCCCCCACTAGACCTGGCCTACAAACTTGAGTCCCGTGTTCAAGACACCCAAACCCCTGAATATGACACCACCCTTTTAACCAGTTATTAACCTGGCTAATCCTCCTCGCTTTTTTTAGGTTCTCCCCCGTACCCTGGAGAATTGATGAAAAGACTATCTGAACTCCAGAGCCCTTAACCATCTCCCCCAGCGCTCTGTAGTCCTTCTTTATGTTCCACAGGCTACTACTATCTATATCCCTAGCACCCACATGTATCACCAGGAGTGGGTAATAGTCCGTGGGACTTACTAGAGCAGGCAGCCTCTCTGCCACATCCCTGATCCGTGCCCCTGGTAGGCAACACACATCCCTTGAGACAAGGTCTGGCCGGCAGACGAGTGCTTCTGTCCCTTTCAATGTAGAGTCCCCTACTACTATGACCCGCCGCTTTTTCCTAGCAGCACCAGTAGAGATCTTCTTTACCAGGGCATCAGCCGGCTGTTTCTGGCTCAAGTGCGCTTCCTCATTAGCCCCCTGCAGGACAGCAAAGCGGTTCTGCAGGGTGACAGGGGATTTAGGGGGAAGCCCCTTGCTTTTGGTTGTCCTTTTTCTTCTTTTTTTTGTTGTTTTTTTTGTCACTAATTCCCAGCTTCCCAGGTTAACAGCCTCCTTCTTTCCTTCAGGAGGTAGAGGTGAAGCTGGAGGCCCCTGCACAGTTTGGGCCGGGAGCAAGCATTCCTGCTTCCTCTCAGCTTCCCTGACATCTTGCAGCCTATTAACAGCATCCCGCAGCTCAGCCACCTGCTGCAGGAGGACCTCCACCAGGGAGCACCAAGTGCAGCCCTGCCCATTGTGCACCCTCCCCTCAGGAGACCAGTGCAGGCAATCTCTACACTCACAGCTCTGCACTGCAGCCTCCCCTCTCATCGGCTCTGTCTGGGTGCCTACGCTGGCCACCACCGGGTCAGCCACAGCAGAGCTCCCAGACCGGGCCCTGATCATATGACGAGTGCTCACCATCCTGCTCGCCTACCCGTGCGACCTGCTGTGCAAACTGCCTCGACACCCTCTGTTTGCTGTGCTCCCTGGGTCAGGTTTTTAACCAGTCAGGGGTGGTGCCGCTGCTTCAGGCTCCGCCCCGTGTGAGTCAGCTGCTCGGGTCAGCGGAGCTGCCGGCTCCTGGGCAGGTCCTGTCGAGGACTTGAGGCTCCCTCGGTGGCTCTTGTCGCTCTGCATTGTGGCTCCTGGACGCTGATCTCCCCCCCCTCCGGTGTTGAAGGTGTCCTCTCTCGAGCTACTCACCTCAGCAATTGACCCAACTGAAGTGCCAGAGAAAGTAATGCTATGGTATAGCCACTGACAATACACCTACATGGCATCAGAACATACAACTCAACTATGCAAGGAGTTTTCACATATGAGAACACTCAGCTAGTGCAGGGTGACAAACTGGTAAATAAAAAAAAAAAAAAGCTTGAAAAAAAGAGAGTTTAGTTTGTTAGGTTTAAAGGAGCTGAAAATATAGAATAAAGAAACACCTCTGAACAGTAAGATCACAAGGATAACTGAGTTTGCACAATGGGCAAGATCAACCAGGGATAAGGTACAGAACACTAGACCTCTCTTTCTAGTGTATCTGGAAAATTATCTTAAAGTTAGCTGTCTGTAAGAGAATAACGCACCTCTGAATCAACTTTCTGCCCCACATTTACAAGACACTTTCTTATACAAGCCCCTGCAAAACCAGTGTAGAACTGATGACATCTAAGCTACAGTGCAAGAGCCAAAGGCAGAAGACAAATGACTAAGAAAAAGCAGAAGGAAATTAATGACTGCAACAGATAATGCAAGATATATTTCTAGTACTTTTGAATTTGAAAGATATTACTGAAATTTACTCAATGAAAGGCTGGTGAGTTCTCTTCCAAATGGATCCTTTCTGCAAGTAGAAATAATGACAATACTAATAAAGTTATTTCACCATTTGCCCAGACTGCCTGACAACTTCTAAGCTTGTACAAATGGCTCCAGACAGTCTGCCATCCAGTGCACCTCAGCATGCACTGACTAAACATGGTGCTCATGCTCAGATTTCTGTACAACATAACCTGGGTCAAAGTTGAGGGTTCCTGGCATGGAAAGAAGTAGATCAACCATTCACTACTTCTGACACCTTCTCTAAATTCTCTTCTATTACTGGCTACACCATCCACACTCTTAGCTGAAGTCAGCTCTGCTTACATCTTTAAGAGAGGCTGTCTAACACAGCCTGTGGCACTCTTTTGTTTTTTCACCAAAACATATTTCCTGCATATTTATCCTGTCCCTCTCAGAAACCTCCTGTCTACAATGTTGACTTATCTACAAGACTTCACTGATGGAACCACAAGCGTCTTCAACAGGT
Source organism: Pezoporus wallicus (assembly GCF_028554395.1). Lineage (NCBI taxonomy): Eukaryota > Metazoa > Chordata > Aves > Psittaciformes > Psittacidae > Pezoporus > Pezoporus wallicus. Next base: position 124,044 of record NW_026635201.1, read on the forward strand.
CCTCAACTCATGCAAATTATAGTCTATCTACACGAATTAGCACTTTGAAAGATTTCTTCCAGTTATAAGCATTGAGGACATACAAAGGTGTGCAACTTACTTTGAGAATACTTGTTAAAATCTCTTTCAGCCTTGGGCCCTACACCTTCCTGAAAGCATAGCTGATAAACTACATGAGAACAAGGCCATCAAATGAAGTATCCCATTCCCAAAACAGTTAGCATTTATGATTCTGAGATGTAGCAACCCTGGGAACAAGTATTAAATAACGTGATTTATACTTCATCCACTGAGAGTAAAGAGGTAATTTACCATTACTGACCAAAGCAGAAACTGAAAAATTATTAGATATCTGGTCTAACCTTTCATATGAGATTAAATACTCAAGTAACAAGATAAAATAATCCCAATAAAATTGAAACATGCTCCTAGCATAAGTCAAATGTAGAAATTCTAGATGACACTTATTTAACGTTGTTCATTCTTCTTGAAGCTCTTAACATACTTAGTCTTAATTCTTGTGACAGGAAGTTTCTCTCTTGGACCAGGGAGCCTGGCTACGTGAAGTGTTAAGAACAGGATAAACCACAAATTCACTTGCTCTTACTCAGTAAGTTGTTATCCTGAGAGAACAATCCAATGATGTAGAAGATGATGCACTTCATATGCAACAGCACAGCCCAGACTCATTCCCTAACACTAAGACTACTTGGAATTTGATATCAGTGGATTGAGTTTCCTGTTTCAGTAAAACACCAGGATTGATAAATCCAATCCTGAATGGAGAAACTCCCAAGACAGGAAGCTACTTTAAGGAATACAACAATCTAATTGACTTTTTTTCTTTGGCTTTATGGAAGGCCTAGATTAGATTACTACTAACAGGATACTTTAACTGACTTCTAAGCAAAACAGACTATACCCCAAAGACTAAGCAAAGCTCAACCTGAAGAACATCTTGTAGATCAAGAACTCTCATCTTCCTGTCTCTCTTTTCCACAATCTACCTGTGTCGAAAATAGCATGTCAAAAATAAGCAGAGAGATGGAAAACTCATACCAGCATTCTCCAAGTTACCTCACTGAGATGGTGCCCTGAGTTCAGCAGTAGCAGTCATTTTTTCTCCTTCTTGGTAGCTGGTGCAGCGCTGTGTTTTTGACTTTCAGCCTGGGAACAGTGCTGATAGCACCAATGTTTTTAGTTACTGCTCAAATGTTTGGTCTGGCCAAGGACTTTCTGAGCCTCATGCAATGCCAGGGAGGAGGGGAAGCCGGGAGGAAACAGAGACAGGACACCTGACCCAAACTGACCAAAGAAGTATTCCATACCACAGCACATCATGCCCAGGATGTAACTGAGAGTTACCCAGAAGGGCTAGGGCACTGTGGGGTTGGACGAGGTATCGGTCAGTGCTTGGTCGGGTGGGGTGGGGCAAGTTATCAGTCTGCTGGTGGCGAGCGGTTGTATTCTCTTCCCTTGTTATTTCCTTTATCATTATTATTATTATTGGTGGTAGCAGTAGTGATTTGTGTTATAACTTAGTTACTAAACTGTTCTTATCTCAACCCCTGGGAGTTGCATTCTTTCAATTCTCCTTCTCATCCCTCCAGGAGCAGGGGGAGGGCAAGAAGGGGAGGAGTGAGTGAATGAGCTGCGTGGCTGGGTTTAAACCATGACAGATGGGGATAAGGAACACCAATTCCTTATTGCTGGGAACAGACCAGCTCTTATCTGCCTAAAACAGATTGCTATAGAAAGAAAAGGGTATAGAACCTCCTTTGAAGCATCTGGCATTTTCCATCAGAGCAAGATGTTCCCACATGGTATCTGAACCCATCTAAAAAATATCCATATGTACTGGACTGTGGTTCAGGAACTACTGATCTGCAGAAACATGGCTGGTGAGGAGCAGTCAGTTTGGCAAAAGCTGACAAACCCCAAGTTTCATAACAAAATATGTAAGTCTCCAAACAGCAGATCTCACTAAAAGTCAAAACTAACCAATGTAGGTTCAGAATATATATGAAGACAGATCTCAAAATATCTCAAAGAGCAGACAGCAAAACTGTAGCTGGAAATGCTCCAAACAAGTCAATGTGCCTAAAACACACAAAGCAGACTGGCATATGCACATAGCACAGCAAGCACGGAACTCTGACCTACCTGTCCAAAATGTGCAGGGTATCCCAGCATGTGCATATACAGCAGCTTTGCCACATTTCTGCACCGGTATGTGTTATCTTCCTCTCGGAAAGATGACCGGATAGCAGCACACTCCTTCTGGATCATCTCACGCTCTTCTGCCTGGGTTCTTGCTGTCCGGATGGTCCGGATCAACTCCCGCAGTCTGATAGGGGCTGGCATCCTCTGGGAGAAGAAAGAGACCTGTAACCTTTGTATTGCACCTAAAGGCTTTGTAATGGGCTCACACTTCAGCATATTTTTTTTCTTTCTTATCCTACAATTAGATAAGTAGAAGAATTAAGAAAACACAGACTGTTTCAGTAGCATGGCTAAAAGTAAACTTGAAACCCAGAGGAATTCACTGTACCCCACAATTGCATTTCCAGAATATAAGAAACAGGAATTGCTATGCTTTGAGCTGTCAGGTGAATGTAACATGACTCCACACCTGAAACAAGCAGAAATGGCATCCTGCAAGGTATGCTTCTCATATTCATATCATCTGCCTCTTTCCAGAAAAGTCAGGCTCCAAAGAGAGTTGATCCCAAAGCCATGACAACTTGGGACAGAAATCCTTCACAAAAAGCAATGTGTTTAAGAATGTGCACAAGATTTCATACAAGTACTTCAAATAACCATACTTCAAAAATCCTGCAAACTTATGCCATACATACTTCCTTCTTAAAGGTATGGAAGTCATCAGAAAAAGCAGATGGAAGAGCAGCCCTAGATGCATGGGTATTTCAGAGAATCTTCTTCTGAAGATCAATCAAGTTGACACCATTCTTATTACATCCCTAACAGCACAATCCTTTCTGAATAAAACAAGCCTGTAGCATTACCATCTGGTGGCACTGGCATGAAAAAGTGTGCAAGAAAAGTGTCTTCTAAATGAACTCCAAGTATTTTCACTTTGCCAGATGGAATACTGATGAAGCCATCTGACCTAGAAAGCAATTTATCCTTCCAAGTATCCTTCAAGGGGAGAATGGCTCTCAAAAGCCAAACTTCAGAATCACGTTCAACAGTTGAACCTTAAGTTCATGGTTGCCAAAGCTGACTTTTTACTTTCTGGGAGATCAGGCTATACAAGCATCTCCACAGTCTCTTTCCACCCACACTAGACTGCAAATATAATTAAGCCATTCTGATAAGAGGTAATGTCACACCAATTTGTAAGTTGCCATGGCAGTCTGCTACAGGTTTTGTCTGGGTCACTGTCTTCCCAGTGACAGTGTCTCATGTATTTTAAGCACTGCCATATCAGAGAAAGTTGAGCATTCAGATGCTGTACTAACTGGCTTGCATGACACCACAGAACAGACAGGCTGGGAAGCATACAGAAGTAGCAAGGAACTTGTTTGCTGCAGAAAAGCGGAGATACACATCCAGTAACAGTGGATTCACTGTAAGACAGCTGAATACAGCTTTGTAGGTCTGGATTAAAAATCTAGCCTCCTACAGAATCCATACATAACGTTAAGTCTTTTCAGTCAAACCATGTAGACCCCTCACGTTCCAGTTACCCATCTTCATACCTAGAAAGTATAAATTTACAGAGACACAAAACATTCCATTTTGAAAATGGAAGATATGTCCTTCCTGCATAAGGAAATTGTGCCTCAAAATGCTGACATATGTAGGATAAGCATTACTGGACACATGAATCCTTAGACTTGGCTCAATCCCCATGTGAAGTTACAACTCTTAATCACATTACAGCAATATGAATAAATTAATGCTTACTATGCATTCAGATGTTGCACTAATAAGCATCACAGAAACAGCCAAGGAGAAGTAAGAAAACCATCTCCAGAAAAACACCTGAACATGCAATAAAGTCTTCGAACAGGGCAGTCATGTTCTTTCCACACAGCGTGTAATGTTCCTACACTGAAAAATCTTGGCTCAGCATTATATATACATGCTGCACCATGTACCCAAAAGGGTACCAATGGGCTTTCAGTACATTTGCCTTGGATACATAGCAAATTGATCAACTGTGCACCTTGCCTGGTCTCTCAGAGGATCATTCTGTTGTGGGGTTGCTGAAGATCAAAGAATAAGTGCTAATCCCGACCACAACAGTGCACCAGCGGCAATATCACACCAACCGAAACTCCCCGATTCACATTCACAGGCTAATCCGTAGACTGGAGAGTCAAGGACTGAACAGCAGAACCCACTCACCCTTCAATATCCCTATATGGCCAGTGCAAAGTCTAACAGAGAGGGGAGACTAACAGTAGACTAACATGGCCTGAATGAAGTCACACCACCATTGAGTACTGCAGTACAAGACATGCCAGAAATTCAATGTGAACTGGAGTCAAAGGCAGCCAAGTGGGATGTCACAATTGATACTGCCAATGCATTTTTCTCAATTCCTCTGGCAGCAGAGTGCAGGCAACAGTTCGCTTTTACTTGGAGGGGCGTCCAGTACTTGGAACCAACTGCCACAAGGGGTGGAATCTGCCAGGGATGGATCCAGAGTGCACTGGAACAGGGGCAAGCTCCAGAACACCGAAAATACATGGATGACATTATCATGTCAGGTGATACAGTGGAAAGCATTTTTGAGAAAGGAAAGAAAATTCAGTCAGCTGATCGGAGCTAGCCTAGCTAGAGCCACAGCCAGCACGCTTCAGCGACCGCGAGGGTCAACGGAGATTAGGAAAATCAGAGGGGATAGCGCAGAGACATCGCGATTCCCGACATCTCCCGATCCCCGAAGCCCCAGCAGACCTTGCGAGAGAGAGGCTGACGTGGCGGGGGGCGTTCCCACGGTGACGGTGACCACTCCCCTGCTGCTTGCCTTGAAAAAGCCTTTGAGAGGGCAGCAATCGGTCGCTGCCCACCGGGCGCAGGGAGGAACAAGCAGGTCGTGTTGCTGGTGTCCCAGACTGCTGACCAATATGATTGCCTCCAGAAAGAGAGCTTGCAGTAAGGTGACTACAGCAACTCAGACAGAGACCCCGTCCCAGACCGTGGCTGTTCAGGTCTCTGGGTGCAGGGAGTGCCAGAGCCTGCTGCTGCCGGGGGAGGGAGGACAGCATTCCACCTGTGTGAGGTGTGAGCAGGTAGAAGATCTGCTTAGCCTGGTGGCAAGACTTAAGGAGGAGGTTGAGACGCTGAGGACTATCAGGGAGTGTGAAAGGGAGATCGACTGGTGGAGTAACTCCCTGGCGGGCCAGTCGAAACGGTTCCAGGGAGATACCCCCCAAAAGGGGAAGGACCCCCTGCCTTCTCACACAGAGGGGGATGGCCCGAGGCAGCCCCTGCCCTGTAGATGTTGCCCAGAGGTAGGGGACCAAAAAGATGACGAGGGTTGGAAGCGAGTTCCAGTTCGATGTCGTGGGAAACCCTCCCCCCTTCCTGCCCTGCTTCCCCAGGTGTCCCTCCATAATAGGTTCGAGGCCCTGGATCTTGAAGGAGAGGTAGGTGAGAATGTGGGGCAAGGCCAGCCCACAAGGCCACATAGGAAAAGGGGGTCGACTTTGCACCTCAAGACTGCCTCTGTTAAGAAAGAAAGAAGGGTCATTGTAGTAGGGGATTCCCTTCTGAGAGGAACAGAGGGCCCAATATGCAGAGTTGACCCTCATCATAGGGAAGTGTGGAGTCTGCCTGGAGCCCGGATCAGGGATATCACCAGGGAGCTCCCCAACCTGGTGCACCTGACAGACTACTACCCACTGCTGGTCTTCCAGACAGGTGGGGAGGAAGCTGCTTCCCCCAGTCTGAGGGGGATGAAGAAAGACTACAGGGCCTTGGGGCGGATGGTGAAAGAGTCTGGGGCTCAAGTGATCTTCTCCTCACTCCTTCCATCTTCCACTGATGATGTGGGGAGGAATGGGAAGATTCAGTTCATGAACAATTGGCTTCGAGACTGGTGCTACAGGCAGGGCTTTGGATTCTTTGATAACAGCTGGTTTTATAGGGCACCAGTCTGGACAATGACAAGTGAGAAAGGTTTGTCTCACAGAGGCAAAAGGATGCTGGGGCACGAATTAGCAGGGCTCATTTGGAGAGCTTTAAACTAGATTCGAAGGGGGATGGGCTTGTAGCTGGGCTTGCCCCAGTGGGGCAGCTCTCCAGAATTAATGAAGACTGGGAGGCCTCCTATAATCCTAGGGTGAAATCGGTGTGCTCAGCTCGCTCCCTGAAATGCCTGTACACCAATGCGCGCAGCATGGGAAATAAGCAGGAGGAGTTGGAAACCTGTGTTAAGTCAGGAGACTATGATCTGGTGGCAATTACAGAGACATGGTGGGACAGCTCACATGACTGGAATATAGTCATGGAGGGCTATGTGCTTTTCAGGAAAGACAGGCCAGCCAGGAAGGGTGGTGGGGTTGCTCTTTATGTGCGGGAGGAACTACAATGCACCGAGTTCTGTCCAGGGACAGATGATGAGCGAGTTGAGAGTCTGTGGGTGACAATTAAGGGGCAGGCTGGCAGGGGGGATACTGTTGTAGGTGTCTGTTACAGACCACCAGATCAGGGTGAGGAAGTTGACAAGGCCTTCTACAGGCAGCTGAGAGCGGCCTCACAGTCACAGGCCATAGTCGTCGTGGGGGATTTTAACTTCCCTGATGTTTGCTGGAAGGACCCCCAGCCACAGTCCAGGAGGTACCTTCAGTGTATGGATGATAACTTCCTCCTGCAAATGGTGGATGAGCCAACCAGGAGAGGAGCGCTGCTGGATCTCATCCTCACTAACAAGGAGGATCTGGTTGAAGCAGTAAGGGTTGAGGGCTGCCTTGGTTGCAGCGACCACGAGATGGTTGAGTTCAGGATCTTGTGTGGTAGGACTAGTAGAATACCAAGTAGAATTGCAACCCTGGACTTTAGCAGGGCAAACTTTGGCCTTTTCAAGCAATTGCTAGGGGAAATCCCATGGGCAAGGCTGCTTGAAGGTAAAGGGGCCCAAGATAGTTGGTTGACATTCAAGGACTGCTTTTTCCGTGCTCAAGATCGGAGCATCCCGACACGTAGGAAGTCAAGGAAGAGGGCCAAGAGACCTGCGTGGCTAAATAGGGAATTGCTGGGTATGCTCAAGTGGAAGAGGAGAGTTTACAGGTCATGGAAGGAGGGGCTGGCCACTTGGGAGGAATATAAGGCTGCTGCTAGAGGATGTAGGAAGGCAGCTAGGAGGACTAAGGCATCCTTAGAATTAAATCTGGCAAGAAGGGTCAAGGACAGAAGAAAGAGCTTTTTCAAATACATGGCAGATAAAACTAACACCAGAGGCAATGTAGGCCCACTGATGAACGGGATGGGTGCCCTGGTGACAGAAGATACAGAGATGGCAGAGTTACTGAATGCCTTCTTTGTCTCTGTCTACTCTGCTGCAGGCAGTCCTGAAGAGCCCTGTACCCCTGAGACCTTAGATGAAGTCAGGTCAACGGAGTGGTTTACCTTAGTCGATGAGGAATGGGCTAGAGATCAGTTGAGCAATCTGGACATCCATAAATCCATGGGTCCAGATGGGATGCACCCGTGGGTGCTGAGGGAACTGGCGGAAGTCATTGCTAGACCACTCTCCATCATCTTTACCAAGTCTTGGGAAATGGGAGAGGTGCCCGAGGACTGGTGGAAAGCAAATGTCACTCCAGTCTTCAAAAAGGGCAAGAAGGAGGACCCAGGTAACTATAGACTGGTCAGCCTCACCTCCATCCCTGGGAAAGTGATGGAACACCTTATCCTTGGTGCCATCTTAAGGCATATCAAGGATAAGAGGGTTATGAGGGGCAGTCAACATGGCTTCACCAGGGGGAAATCATGTTTGACCAATCTCTTAGCCTTTTATGAGGAAATAACATGGTGGATGGATGATGGCAGAGCGGTGGATGTGGTCTACCTTGACTTCAGCAAAGCATTTGACACAGTCTCCCACAGCATCCTCACAGCTAAATGGAGGAAGTGTGGTCTGGATGATCAGGTAGTGAGGTGGACTGTGAACTGGCTGAAGGAGAGAAGCCAGAGAGTTGTAGTCTATGGGGCTGAGTCTAGTTGGAGGCCTGTAACTAGTGGAGTGCCTCAAGGGTCAGTACTGGGACCAGTATTATTTAATATATTCATCAATGATTTAGATGAGGGAATTGAGTGTACTATCAGCAAGTTTGCTGATGACACTAAGCTGGGAGGAGTGGCTGACATGCCAGAAGGCTGTGCTGCCATCCAGCGAGACCTGGACAGGCTGGAGAGTTGGGCAGGGAATAACTTGATGAAATATAACAAGGGAAAGTGTAGAGTCCTGCATCTGGGCAGGAACAACCCCAGGTTCCAGTATAGGTTGGGGAATGACCTGTTAGAGAGCAGTGTAGGGGAGAGGGACCTGGGGGTCCTAGTGGACGACAGGATGACTATGAGCCAACACTGTGCCCTTGTGGCCAAGAAGGCCAATGGCATCCTGGGGTGTATTAGACGGGGGGTGGTTAGTAGGTCGAGAGAGGTCCTCCTTCCCCTCTACTCTGCCCTGGTGAGACCACATCTGGAATATTGTGTCCAGTTCTGGGCCCCTCAGTTCAAGAAGGACAGGGACCTGCTGGAGAGAGTCCAGCGCAGGGCAACGAAGATGATTAAGGGAGTGGAGCATCTCCCTTATGAGGAAAGATTGAGGGAGCTGGGTCTCTATAGTTTGGAGAAGAGGAGACTGAGGGGTGATCTTATAAGTGTCTATAAATATATAAAGGGGGAGTGTCACGAGGATGAAGCCAGACTCTACTCAGTGGCAAACAATGATAGGACAAGGGGTAATGGGTACAAACTGGAACACAAGAGGTTCCACTTAAACTTGAGAAGAAACTTCTTCACAGTGAGGGTGACAGAACACTGGAACAGGCTGCCCAGGGAGGTTGTGGAGTCTCCTTCCCTGGAGACATTCAAAACCCGCCTGGACACATTCCTGTGTAACATTATCTAGGTGTTCCTGCTCCGGCAGGGGGATTGGACTAGATGATCTTTCGAGGTCCCTTCCAATCTCTAGCATACTGTGATACTGTGAAAATAATCCAAATCCTTCTGAAGGCAGGTTTTGCCATTGTCATGGCTTAAGCACAGCCCAGAACCATGCAGCTGCTCCCTCACTCCCCCCCTTCTACCCCTACTCCCAGAGGGATGGGGAGGAGAAAAGAAAGAATGTAACTCCCATGGGTTGAGATAAGAACAGTCCATTAACTAAGGCATAACACAAAACCACTACGGCTACCACCAATAATAATAATAAGGGAAATAACAAGGGAAGAGAATACAGCTTCTCACCACCTGCCAACCGATACCCAGCCCAACCCAAGCAGCGATTTGCCCTTCCGGGTAATTGCCCACAGTTTATATACTGGGCATGATGTGCTGTGGTATGGAATACTTCTTTGGTCAGTTTGGGTCAGGTGTCCTGTCTCTGCTTTCTCCCGGCTACCCCTCCTCCCTGGCAGAGCATAAGACTCAGAAAGTGCTTGGTAAGAATAAACATTACTGAGCAACAACTAGAAACATCAGTATTATCAGCCCTGTTCCCAGTCCAAAAGTCAAAATCACAGCACTGCACCAGCTACTAAGAAGGAGAAAAATGACTGCTACTGCTGCACCCAGGACAGCCATCAACCACAGTAAGGTCAAGGGACCTGCACAGGAGATACCATTATTGGGAAAAAATCAGCAAGACACATATCACTAGATACCTACATATGTGATCAACAAGATGACAGCAATATCTCCACCAGCTAAAAAAGCTTGTGCTTCTTTATTACGTGATGTGGAGGTCTGGAGAATGCACAACCCAAATTACAGTCTAATTGTAAGCCCTATCTATCATGTGACCCAGAAGAAGAATGATTTCAAATGGGGCCCTGAGCAACAACAAGCCTTTGAGCAAATTAAACAAGAGATAGTTCATGCAGTAGCCCCTGGACCAGTCCAGACCAGGACAGATACGAAACACATGCTCTACACTGCAGCCAGGAAGAACGGTCCTACCTGGAGCCTCTAGCACAAAGCTTCAGGGGAGACACGAGGTCAACCCCTCTGCTTTTGAAGTCAGGGATACAGAGGACCAAAGACAGCTACACGCCCACTGAAAAGGAGATGCTGGCAGCCTATGAAGGGGTTCAAGCTGCTTCAGAAGTGATTGGCACTGAAGCACAGATCCCCCTGGCACCCCAGTTGCCTGTGATGTCCTGGATGTTCAAAGGCAGGGTCCCATCTACACGTAATGCAACCAATGCCACAAAGAGTAAGTGGGCTGCACTAAATACACAACGAGCACAAACAGGAAATCCCAGTTTTCCAAGAATTCCAGAAGTCATCATGGACTGGCCATGGACTTTGGAACATCACCAGAGCAGCAGGTGATACATGCTGAAGAGGCCCTACCCTATAATGAACTGACAGAAAGTGAAAAGCAATATGACTTGTCCTGCTGTATTGTGGGAAAGCATCAGACGGAAGGCAACTGTATGGAGTCCCTGACGACAAGCTGCAGAAACTGCTGAAGGAAAGGGTGAAATGAGTCACTTTGCAGAGGGGAAAGCCATCCAGCTGGTCTTGGACATTCCTGAACAAGAAAAGTGGCCAGCAGTTTACACTGACTCATGGATGGTGGCATATGCCCTGTGGAGGAGGTTGCAACAATGGAAGCAGAGCAACTGGCAACACAGAGGTAAACCCACCTTGCTGCTGCACTGTGGCAAGATACCACTGCCCAGGTGCAGAACCTGGTGGTGAAGGTACGCCACGTAGATAGATGCCCATGTACCCAAGAGTCGGGCCACTGAAGAACACCAGAACAAGCAACAAGTGGATAAAGCTGCTAAGATTGAAGTGGCTTAGATGGATTTAGATTGGCAAAATAAGGGTGAATTATTTTTGGCCCAGTGGGCCCATGACACTTCAGGCCATCAGGGCAGAGATGCAACATACAGATGGGCTCATGATCGAGGGGTTTATTTAACAATGGACACTACTGCCTAGACCATTCACAACTGTGAAACTTGTGCTGCAATTAAACAAGCCAAACAGTTAAAGCCTCTTTGGTATGGAGGACGATGGCTGAAGTACAAATATGGGGAGGCCTGGCAGATTAACTACATCACACTCCCACCAAAGCAAGCGCAATGTGCTTACCATGGTGGAAGCAACCACCGAATGGCTGGAAACATACGATGTGCCCCATGCCACTGCCCAGAACACTATCTGGGGCCTTGAGAAACAAGTTTTTAGTGACAAGGAACCCCAGACAGAACTGAGTCAGACAACGGGACTCATATCTAGATCATCCTTATAGACACCTGGACCAAAGAGCATGGCACTGAGAGGGTATGATGCGTGGGTAGGCTCCACAACTCGTTAAAGTTGTAAAATAGGTATGCTTTTTATTCAGTTCTGAGTCTCACGGGGGATAACTCCTCCAAAAGCACCTCAGCCTTGCTTCCCCTTTACATTTATCCTCTAAAGTTATACATATGCATGAGGTTGCACAACACGCCTATACATATTCATGTCCTATTCCCGCTTCGTATTATAATGACCTAAGAAGTCCTTTGTGCCTGCGCAGTGCCTCCTAGTGGTCGTGAGCGTGGGTCTCAAGATGAAGTAAATGAGTCTTCCTCGAGCCTGAATTTTTCACCTCTGGTCGTTATGCATGCTCTCTGGAGGCTTGGTCTTTGTCCAAAGCGCAGAGCCAATTTCAGCCGGCCTAAGTGTCCAAAGGACTGGAATTAAGTTACGGTCCCTACTTCTTAACAATAGCTATGTCCTTATATCTAGTTCTAGCATACACGGAGGTGTCCAAAGGACAGGAATCAAGACACGGTCCCTACTTCTTGACAATAGCTATGTCCTTATATCTTGTCCTAGCATAATCATGAGTGAGCAATGATATTGTTAAGCAAGTGTCCTGATCCATCCCCTTGTACACTGCAAGTACGATAAGCATGAGCAAGCAGTAACATTGTTAAGTATGCGGTTTGACCTATCCCCTTGTACATTGCAAATACCATGTACGATAAGCATGAGCAAGCAGTAACGTTGTTAAGCAAGTGGCTCAACCCTAGCCCCCCCTGTACATTTGTTAATCCTTTGCATCAGGTATATCACATCCCCTACCATGCACCAGCCTCTGGGAAAATCTAACAGTACAACGGGCTGTTAAAGACTACACTGAGAGCAGTGGGTGGTGGGACTTGCCAACAGTGGGATACACATTTACCAAAGGCCACATTGTTGGTCAACACTAGGGGATCTGCCAACAGGGCTGGCCCAGCTCAATCAGAACTTTTATATACTGTAGAGAGGGATAAAGTTCCTGTGGTGCACATAAAGAATTTGCTGGGGAAGACAGTCTGGGTTATTCCTGCTTCAGGTGAAGGCAAACCCACTTGTGGGACTGCTTTTGCTCAGGGACTTGGATATACTTGGTGGATAATATGGGAGGATGGGGAACTCCAGTGTATGCCTCAAGGGGATTTAATCTTGGGGGTAACCAGCCAGTGACCTCATTTATATGCTGCTGCCTGCTCTATAACACTTAAATAGCCCATCAGCTATGTGATAAACACATAAATGCACTGGCTTTTGCAAATCATAGGTGTGGTTATGTGGATATAACTGTAGGAGTTTACAATAACAGAAACAAAACTCCCTAAAGACACAAGAATAGACAACAAGTTAAAAAGGGACAGAACTCTTGAGCAAAACGGAGTCGCATAGCAAAAGAATTTGTAAAGGTAAAAGGGGGGAGGGACTTGATATGAGGAAAGCTAGTGCCTGGAAAACATGGACTTAAAGCACTTTTTAGCTTAACTTAGGTTGTAGAAAGAGAACAGTGTTTATGTTGCAAGTCTCTGGAATGTAGTGGCCCCACTAAACATGAGTTAATTGTTTCACACTAGTCTTCTAAAGTACCTTTAGCTTTAAAGAACAATGTTTATGTTGTAAGTCTGTGGTGAGATAACAGGATTTAGTGGCCCCACTAAACATAAATAAGTTATTTCACACCATCCTTCCACTTATCAGTTAGTTTAGAGATAGAGCCTCCCAAACATCTGCTAGCTTGGGATACTCCTTGACTGTCCATCCTGCAAGAAATTTTACAGGAAGGTCACACTGTTTTAAATCTTTGCTAGTTATCAGAAGAATTACAGATATGGCTGGTTTCATCTAGTTGTGTGATTACTGGGGCACCCAACTGTGCCAAAAGTGAAAAGTACACTGTGAGGAAGACTGCTTACTTCATCTTGAAAACCCCTACTCACAAGAGGAAGACTGCTTACTTCATCCTCAAGACCCCTGCCCACAACCACAGCAGAGCAGTGCGCAGACGCCAAAGGGAGGGGACTTATAAGTTCCAGGAGTTAGTTATAATATTCCCTGCCTATACACGGGAATTATGAATATGTATGTGACTAATGCAATAGTGAAAGTATATAAAGCTGTAAGAAATACCAATCACTTGCGCCTCTGGCTACGGTCATGCGCCCAGCGCTGTTGCTTTTGCTTTATTGACTTTGTCCCTCAATAAAACCTTGTTATCTTGTTTAGAGGAGTGAGTTCTTATTTCACAGCTAGATGTCCATCTCCACCACTCTGGCCTTTGAAAATGAGAGATGTGCTGTCATGATCATGAGCAGAAAACAAAGTCATGGGAAAAGCCAGCAGCAGCAGAACTGTCCTCAGGTCACCAGCGACTGACCCTGTCTTTCCTCCAATCATCACTCCAACAAAGAAGGAACTTTGATGAAACCAGACATGCTCAGCAGTGGCCAGATGAGTTCAGCAGTGTCTTCAACAGGCAACATTCAAACACTACACACCATCTCTCCTGCCCTCAGACTGTTACAACAGATGGAGCCTGACTTAACAGACTGGATGAATTCAGCAACTTTATAGGTATTGGTCCATGGACTAAGGAATGATATCTCTCTCTTTGTGTGTGGATATATATATATATACACACACACATACATACGTGAGACAAAAAGCAATGGTATATTGAAAAATACAGGATCTGAGCAGGACGTGAATGATATCAAGTAAGGGTTGAATTCTGCTCTGGATTCAGCTACAACAGTTATTTTTCTCCTTCTTAGTAGCTGGTGCAGTGCACTGTTTTCGACTTTAATCTGAAAACAATGCTGATGACACACTGATGTTTTCAGTTGTTGCTAAGTAACGCTAACCCAAATCAAGGACTTTTCAGTCTCATGCTCTGCCAGTGAGGAGGGACACAGGAAGCTGGGAGGAAGCAGAGACAGGACACCTGACCCAAACTAGCTAAAGGGGCATCCTGTACCACAGCATGTCATGCCTAGTATAGAAAATGGGAGGAGTTACCTGGAAGGCCCAGATTGCTGCTCAGGTCAGGCTGGGTATTGGCCAGCAGGTGGTGAGCAACTGTATTGTGCATCATTTGTGCTTACTGTTTTCTTTTCCTTTTCCCCTTTTAGTTTTATATTCTCTCTCCTTGTTATTCCCCTTACCATTATTATTATTGGTGGTAGCAGTAGTGGTTTTGTATTATACCTTAGTTACTGGACTGTTCTTACCTCAACCCGTGGGATTTACATTCTTTCAATTCTCCTCCCCTTCCCTCTGGGAGTGGGGGGGGCAGAGGGAGGGTGAGCGAGTGAGTGGCTCCGCGGTTCTGAGTTACCAGCTGGGCTTAAACCACAATACTGCATATGAGGAAGCCTATAGTTAGATGAAGTCTTTAAACTGCAATAGGGTAGGATACAACCCCCTCTCAAATTCTATAAAACCATATAACATCTGCTTAAGTTCATGTTTCTATTTTGCATCTGTCATATTGGAAGTCGTCTCAATCTCCAAGAAAAGCTATTCTTAACTAATACAAGTTGACCCCCATATACACCAAAAACATGCCCTGCCAACCCTTCACTGTCCTAACTGAGCAGTCAAAGGCAGCAGAAAGTAGATCAGAAATGGCATACCCAGGTCTGATCAAAGCTCCACTTTCTCCAGTACCCCATTACCTGACCACAGCAGATGCCTAGGGAAGAGCATAAGAACAGGTCAAGCATGTAGCAGTAATTCCTCATAATCGTCTTGCAGTCTTCAACAATTTGTGGCCCAAGAGCTTCCAAAGCCAGAAATAAAAGACACTCCGGTTTTATCTGAAACCCAGGTAAATTTCTAGAATCAACTATATTCTGCAGGACACAACTTGAGTTCCACACAGCTTCACTGCATGACATATGGAGACCCAGCTACTTCTTCCAGTCTGCATTGCCAATTACTTGTTTCCATTGATGCTCCCAATTATTCTACACTCTTCCATTTGTTATCCTTCCCAGTACAAAAAACAGTCTCACATCCAAGCCCTTCCATGACTGATTTCCTTCGTTGCCTTCTCTGTGTTCTTTCTTAAGGGGGAGAGAAGCAATATGCTGCACCCAATAGCTAAGAGGTAAATGTGCCACTGATTTATTTGTATAAAATGTCTTTTATTTTGGTCCCTATTATTTTCCTAAAAATTGTTTGGGGATCAGATTGCTACAAAGTGCTCTGTTTGTGTTTTTCACATAACAGATGTCCTTGGTTCAGCAGTAGCACTCATTTTTCTCCTTCTTAGTGGCAGGTGCAGTGCCATGATTTTGACTTTCAGCCTGGGAACAGGGCTGATAACACTGATGTTTTCATTTGTTGCTAAGTAATGTTTACTCTGACCAAGGACTTCCTGAGCCTCATGCTCTGCCAGGGAGTAGGGGAAGCCAGGAGGAAGCAGACAGGACACCTGACCCAAACTAGACAAAGAGGTATTCCATACCACAGCACATCATGCCCAGTAGATAAACTGGGGATAGTTACCTGGACGTGAGATCACTGCTTGGGCTGGGCTGGGTATCGGTCGGCAGGTGGTGAGCAGCTGTATTCTCTTCCCTTCTTATTTCCCTTGTCATTATTAATATTGGTGGCAGCAGTAGCGGTTTTGTGTTATACTTTAGTTACTGGACTGCTCTTATCTCAACCTGTGGCAGTTACATTCTTTCAATTTGCCTCCCCATCCCTCCAGGAGTGGGGGGATGTCCTGGGTTTAGCAGTAGCAGTCAATTTTTCTCCTTCTTGGTAGCTGGTGCAGCGTTGTGTTTTGACTCTCAGCCTGGGAACAGTGCTGATAATACCCATGTTTTCAGTTGTTGCTAAGTAATGTTTACCCTGACCAAGGACTTTGTGAGGCTCATGCTCTGCCAGGGAGGAGGGGAAGCCATGAGGAAGCAGAGACAGGACACCTGACACAAGCTAGCCAAAGAAATATTCCATACCACAGCACATCATGCCCAGGGTGGGGGGTAACTGGGAGTTACCTGGAAGGACACGGGGTCTTCTGGTTTGGACTCGTTTTCCAGCGGGTGGTATTGTATTCTCTTCCCTTGTTATTTTCTCTTATCATTGTTGTCGTTAGTGGTAGCAGTGGCGATTTGTGTTATACATTGTTTGTTGGACTGTTCTTGTCTCAACCTGTGGGAGTTGCACTCCTTCGATTCTCCTCCCCATCCCTCCAGAAGCAGGGAAGGGGAGAGCCCCCGGGGGGGGGTGCCTCAATTGCTTCCAGCCCAGCACCACTCACTGGGAGTGAGTGAACAAGCTGTCTGGCTAGGGTTTAAACCATGACAGGGGAGGAAGGGGGGGAGGGTTAGCGAGTGGCTGCATGGTTCTGGGTTGCTGACTGGGCTTAAACCACGACATAGTAATTAACCCAAAAATCTCTTTTGTGTGCTTAAAGCCCTTAACTTTTAAGCCTTGACTCACCTAGTACACACACATATCACATAGTTCTGAACTGACTTCCATAAGCCACGCTACTGTTGGGAAGTTTAAAAAAATAAGTAAATAAATAAAAGCACCACTGCAGGAATATTCCTCTGCAGCCGATGAGTAACATTTTCACAATGACTAAGATTTTCCGCGCACAGGCTCATGCAGAAAGAAGTGGTTCCAGCCCTTCCTTTGCTCTAACACTGGCATTCCTGGGATGGTGTCCAGGTTGCCTCATGTGGCACATCTGAACACCAGCTTACTGTTTTACTCCCAAGCAGAGTCGTCTTGAGACACCTCAGTTTGGCTTGTGCAGACATGAAGGCAGCAGCGAGAACACAGCTTTGGGAGACCCAAGGGGGAGTGGGAAAGAGAAGAAGCATTCCCTCCAGCAGTAAACTACACTTACACCATTGTTCTGCACCCTAGTTAACTGATGTTGAACTTTAATGTTCCTGAGAAGATAGGCAGTAGTTATTACAAGTTAAAACCATAACTGACTTTCTTAAAGACAGAATTCTTCAGAAACTTTTTGAAATACCAATACATAGTCTGCAAACAAAACAAAGTTTGGCAGTAACTTGCTTTGATATCACAAGTCCTTTTGCTCCCATTCTATATTTGAAGAGTTTTTAAACTGCTGAACACTGATATCTTCAGCCCATGACTTGTACAATCACACTGCTTTCTTGCCATAGGACCAAAGCATGCTGCAAGTATGCTCACAGAGGGCTTCAGCAGGTTAAGTTTGGCACTGGGCAACAGAAAGGACAGACTGCTGTTCTAGGTTCATCAGTAGCAGTCGTTTTTTTCTCCTTCTTAGTAGCTGGTGCAGCACTGTGTTTTTGACTTTCAGCCTGGGAACAGCGCTGATAACACCAATGTTTTTAGTTACTGCTCAAATGTTTAGTGTGACCAAGGACTTTCTGAGCCTCATGCTCTGCCAGGGAGGAGGGGAAGCCAGGAGGAAGCAGAGACAGGATGCCTGACCCAAACTAGCCAAAGAGGTATTCCATAAAACAGCACATCATGCCCAGTATATAAACTGGGGGCAGTTACCCAGAAGGGCTAGATCACTGCTCAGTTGTGCCGGCTATCGGTTGGCCAGTGGTGTTGTATTCTCTTCCCTTGTTATTCCCCTTACTATTATTACTGGCGGTAGCAGTAGTGGTTTGTTATACCTTAGTTACTGGACTGTTCTTCTCTCAACCCGCGGGAGTTGCACTCCTTCGATTCTCCTCCCCGTCCCTCTGGGAGCTCGGGGGGGGGGGGGGGGGGGGGGGGGAAGTAGACTGCATGCTTCTGATTTACAGCTGAGCTTAAACCATGACAACTGCCTAAATAGTTTTAATCAATAGGGAAAACCACATTGAACAAAGTTACCATACAGCTTTTTATGAACATTTATTTTTCATCCTTCACCGGTTCTCAGGCAGGACTTCCCACCTCACTGAGAAGGCAGGTAAAATGGAAACAAACATTGAAAACCTAATATGATTTCACCCAAACATCATTCAAGCACTGAATAAAAGGAACAGTCTATATTTACAAATGTCCTTGCATAAATAAACAATCAGCAAGCCAGCTTGTAACCACAACCACTGGAAAACAAGTAGAAACTAGCATTTTGGAAAATGCAAAGAATTAAGGACTTCTAATCAGATGATAGCCAAATTATTAAGCTACCTCCTAGTTTCATCTGTGTAACACACCAACATGCAGTTACTACAGACATAGTCCAATCTGAACTACTTCTTAAGAGCAACTGTATCTTACACACGCTTCCTGCCTGATAAGGAGAGAACAAATTAGAACTGCTGAGGACTAAAGGCAAAAGACAAAGCTATGATTTATTTTCCAACATTCAGAACTTCCATCCTTGTACTGCAACTCCATGCTCCATTTCCTTTTTAGTTTCTATTAAATCATTCAGTTTTATTTAAAAATAAAAAATAATCCACACACACAAAAAAACAAACAAAAAAAAACAACAAACCCAAAAACACACCCAAAACCTTTGAATTCTTCCCATAAAAAAATAAAAAAAAAATCACATGTCTATATAAAATACTTATCACCTATTCACTGACTTTGTCATCTGTGATTTTACAGCCTATCTACCCCTCAGCCAGCTCCCTTTCTAAGCAGTAGAGTCCTACTCCAATTTCTATGGAGCCATGGAACAATTCCTTCAGATTGCTTTGTACCTCTCAGAATTCCACTATATAAAAAGTATTCAAGCAACGTATGCACCAAGAGTTCACATAGATTTTTCTTTTCTCTGCACTTAGAAAGTTAGAAGTGTTTAAATTCACTCTGCCCATTTGGCTGCTGGGGAACTGACATTTCTAGTAAAGATCTTACAGATAGCTCTAAGACCTCATGCTTGAGTGACAAAGCCTTTCCCTGTGTATTTATCTTAACAGTTATCTTAATGGCTTTTCAGGTAGGCACTGCTCTGCATTTACTGACAAGGAATGCATTTTACCATAGTATCACAAAATCCTTCCACAGCTTTAGGATGAAACTATCACCTCACTAATCACTCCTCCAGAGTTCATTAGGAACACACTGACTGGCAGTTTCACAGAACACCTTTCCATAACCACCTCCTACTACAAAAGCAGACAGATTTTCTGTCATTGTCTGGACACTTTTCTTTCTTCCTTGGTTATTAACTTGCAATAAGAACTCTCTTGAAAAAAACTGTGCTGTAAAAACCTTTGGTTAGAAGCTCTGTCAAGATTTCTGACAAATCCAAGTGTTTTATAATCTAGACAACCTGCATCCATTTCCTAGGAACTTGTCAAGAACCATGCAGTTCCTGGGTCCTCTCTTGGAGAGTCCTTTAAAAAAAAAAAAAAAAAAAAAAGCATCACACAAACTACCACTTATTATTATTGTAAATAAAGCATTCATTAAGATAGCTACATACCAGATTTACAAGTTGAACAGTTTTGCATTCCTTCAGAGATATTGTGAACTTCACTTCCTATTGGCAATTTAATACTAATTTTACCTATTTGTTCCAAGAGTTGGTCTTATGACATTACAGTTTGAGAGTATTTATCAGATTGCAACATGAGTTTTTCCATATAAAGCACTGATGTAAATAAAGTGGATATTTATTTTTGCTATGAATTTGTTTTCTTCACACACTGGTTATCAGTCATCCGTCTAGCATATGTCTCTGCTATGTATCATATTCTTATACTGGGCAACAAAATAGAATCCTATCCAGGCACATGGTATTTTGGTGTCACTAGAACACTAAAAAAAAAAAAAAAACCAGAAAAATGCATCTCATCCATACTCAGGTACTAAGGAATTATGAACACCAGTTGAGAAGAATAAGGACAAGAAAGTAGATCAAGAAGCTTGCTTAGGAACACAAACACCCCATCCCCAAGAACTTCAAACAAATATTAAGTAGTTCTTCCTTTTTACTGGATCTCTCAGACACTTAGTCACATCTGAAAGGCAGTCAGACACAACTTCCACATAACCACCAGGAAATCAGTTCTCAGAATACCTCATGGTCTCAGTTCCCACCTATACAGTACAGATAATACCAGCCTCTCTGGGATTCTGCAGGCATAAAAGCTTAAGTGACCTGCTACTGCAGCAACTATCCCAAGCAGCAGCCTGGTGAAACAAATACAGTCAGCTTTGCTACACCCCGCAGAATGGCTTCCTACTACAGTTATCTGCAGAAAACATACACCTGGAAGAGCCACTGGTTGCTCACAAATACTTTAATTGTAGCTCTTAGCTCCCTGACTACATCAGGTGGCAAGCATCAAGATGGTATTGAGACAGGGCTACTGAGAAAATAACAGAACTGGGGGAGACCAAGCCAGCAGGGACTACTCAGGCAGAAACTACTACTTCTATAAAAATACAGCTAAATATGCAGCTCAGGCATCTGAATGAACAACAGATTACTGATGAGAGTAAAAACAAAAACAATACAAAAGAATTACAAAAGCAAAACACAAATAGGATTAAACAATTCAGAGCTCAGAAGACTTAAAACACTTAAATTATATAGTCAAAATTAGATGATCACTTGTCTTAAAATGGGACATAATTTTGAAATTCACACTCTGAACCATGTGAAACCTTAACAAAAGTCAGTTTCAGGTGAAAACCACAAAGTTATCAGACAGCAAACTGCCATGAAGAATTAAATTTTACAGACTTTCTATATTATAGAAATGCATTTTACTGCACAAGATGATGAACAGAAAGATAACAACCATATTGTCTAGTAATAGCAGACCTGAAGTTTAACTTCAGCTGGCTAAATGCTGCTTAGAACTTCCTTCAAAGTAGCAAGCCTTGATCTTCATGACTAGTGAACATTTTTCCCCCCAATACAGGCAAATGTATTTATTCTTTGCATATTAAAATAAATTACAAGGCAATTTTTCAAAGTAGTTACCACTTCCCTTATTTTATTTCCAGCAGCAGTTTCACTCTGCTAACAACAAGCTCTAGACATCAGGGATGATCCCTGAACACCAGTTAATATTTACAGTGTCAGGTAGGACTGAATCATGAGCTCTTCCACCTTATCAAGTCTGTCTTTCCCTTCTCTCTGAAAGAGTTAGTTACCAGACTCAGATTAGTTCCACCAGTACAGGTGGCTAGTGTCTAAATTCTAATTAAAAAATTAAAAAAAATACAAAAAAAAATTCCAGCTTTTTTCAGAAAAAAAGTCTCTGGACTGCTTGAAAGGCAGCATTAGCTCAGTGATTCTCTTCCTTCTACTATTAATTCTTCCCCTGAACCAATTAAAAAAAAAAAAGCCTTCTAAACCACTATTTTCACCCCTTTTATGGTCTTTTACTACTTAAGCTTGTTGTGTTTCAAAGTTAAAAGACTTAATTCAGCATACCATTATGCCAAAAGTATTTAAGTATAGAACCTTACTAATAATCTCGCTTAGAATACAATCATATTCAAATATGAACGTTCATCAAATAACTTTTTATATCTTGTCCTGGGTACAATGGGCTGTTAAAAACTACACTGAGAGCAATGGGTGGGGGAACTTTCAAGCATTGGGATACACACTTACCAAAGGCCACCTGGTTGGTCAACACCAGAGGATCTGCCAACAGGGCCGGCCCAGCCCAGTCAGAACTTTTACATATTGTAGAGGGGGACAAAGTCCCCGTGGTGCATATGAAGAATTTGCTGGGGAAGACAGTCTGGGTTATTCCTGCGTCAGGTAAAGGCAAACCCACTCGTGGGATTGCTTTTGCTCAGGGACCTGGATATACTTGGTGGGTAATGCGGGAAGATGGGGAAGTCCGATGTATACCTCAAGGGGATTTGATTTTAGGGGAAAACAGCCAGTGAACTCAATTGTATGCTGTTGCCTGCTGTGTAATGCTTTTATAGCCCATCAACTAGATGTCTCCAGGTCACCAGCGACTGGCCCTGACTTCCCTCCAGCCATCATCCCAACAGAGAATGAACTTGGAACATCATGGACCGAATGGACTCGGCAGCATTATAGGGATTGGTCCATGCACTAAGAAAATGATTTTTTCCTCTTGGTCTGTATGTATATGGATGTATATATATGGGAGAGCAATGGTGTATTGAAAATGTGGGATCTGAGCACGACGTGAATGGTATGGAATAAGGGGTGGATAATGTCCTGGGTTCAGCAGTAGCAGTCATGTTTTTCCTTTGTGTTAACTGGTGCAGTGCTGTGTTTTGACTTCTAGCTTGAGAACAGTGTTGGTGAAGCCGATGTTTTCGGTTGTTGCTAAGTGATGTTTACCCTGACCAAGGACTCTGTGAGGCTCATGCTCTGCCACGGAGGAGGGGAAGCTGTGAGGAAGCAGAGATGGGGCGCCTGACCCGGGCTAGCCAGGGAGGTATTCCATACCACAGCACGTCATGGCCGGGGTGGGGGGTAACTGGGAGTTACCCGGAAGGACAGGGGCTTCCGGGTGGAACTCGCTTTCTTGGCCGGTGGTATCATATTCTCTTCCCTTGTTATTTTCCCTTATCATTGTTTTAGCTGATAGTAGCGGTGGTGATTTGTTTCTGGACTGTTCTTGTCTCAACCCGTAGGAGTTGCACTCTCGCGATCCTCCTCCCTGTTCCTCCGGGAGCGGGGAAGGGGAGAGCCCCGGTGCAGGGGGGGGGGAGACGGACACGGACCTCGATTGTTGTCAGCTTGGCACCACTCACTGGGAGTGAGTGAACAAGTTACCTGACTGGGTTTAAACCACGACATATCTACAAGAAGCACCTAATACTACCAAAACCCACATGCAAAATGCTCATGCACTTCAACCAAGTTATATTTCACGACCAGGAATTGCAGCATAAAGAAAAAACAAATTACTATCCTTAAACATGTAACTGAGTTGAGATCCTCCCCTCTGTAAACTATTCAGAAATGTTGGCTTGTGTCTAAAACACCCCAAACAACCAACAACAAACCAAGTAAACAGAACTTCAACAATCACTCTTCCACTGTATTAATGAAAAGAGAAAAAGCTGATTAACTTGTTTAGAACAAGATATCAAATTAGCAGATGTTTTAAAATTCCATTATCATTTAGCCTTGAATTCTTGAAACATTAAGACATAAACCCCATCAAGGCACACAGAATTATTCACAGAAGAGCTTTACTGTTTGGGGAACTGTCTGAATTTTTAACTCAATAAGTTACATACCCAGTTATAGCTTTTCCTGTAAACAGTATTTCTGGATTTGATTCACCCTAGAGAGCAACCCAAGACTGAGGAAGCATTCATTTCAAATACATCTGAACTACACAGCTTCAGTTGCTCCACCCCAGTGTGTGCACAGGTAATCACATTCCTTGGTTGAAAACAGCATTTGAGAAGTTACACAATTAAAGCCTGACCCAACTCCCAACCGAAACCAGTAGCAGAACGCCCTACTTGCTTCAGCATACCTCAATCAGGCCTCCTGTACACAAAAGCAGATGATGTCTGGACTACATGAAAGGAATAACTGCAATAGTTATCTACAAAATACCAAGGGATTCAACTCCAAACCATCAGTGGGCTTCACGCTTTATCAAAAAAAAAAAAAAAAAAGCAAACCACCCCAAAGAAAACCAACAAAAAACCCCACACCACAGTAAAACCAGAAATACACACTGCAGATAAGAGATAAAGCTGTGAACAAAAGAAGAGATATTGGTGTATGATCTAGTATTATCAATATTTACACAAAAAAAAAAACAGAGTAAACACCTAAGCAAGGAGCACCACCATCACCAAGAAGGGCAAAGGCAACACAAAAGAGCCGAGAGAAAAAGCAACCAAGCATATAACATTCCAAGCAGAAAAATAGTCTTTCTTAGAAAAAGCTATGCAATACAACTGGGAACTAGAAAGTAATATCAGAAAATAAAAAAAAAGGCACCAGAGAGCTTTAAACTACAGTCTCACAGAAGAAGTGATGGCCCAATTTTTCCAGTTTCAGTTAAAACCCCAGAGTATTCAGGAAGCAAGCCACCATGCTGTTCAAAAGCTGAGAGGACAAGAACCAGGTTAGTGACAGAGGATATTGCATTGTTCTTCTCTAAAGACCTATGAGTCGAGCAGATCCTATTAGCCTGCCAAATTGATCAGAGTCCTACCTCTCTCCTCTCTTGGCTTCCTAGTGCTGCAGCCCCATTGTCATGGTTTAAGCCCAGCCAGTAACAGTCACGCAGCCGCCTGCTCACTCCCCCCTTCTTCCTCCCTCTGCTCCCAGAGG
Source organism: Pezoporus wallicus (assembly GCF_028554395.1). NCBI lineage: Eukaryota > Metazoa > Chordata > Aves > Psittaciformes > Psittacidae > Pezoporus > Pezoporus wallicus. Next base: position 148,759 of record NW_026635201.1, read on the forward strand.
GATGGGGACAGCACTGCACCAGCTACTAAGAAGGAGAAAAAAAATAAAAGACTGAGACTGCTACAGCTGAATCCAGGACACCAACAAAAGCAGTCAGTGAGAAAAGACAAGCACTTCTAATGAGGTTCCCACTCCCACGAGCAATACGTGTACACCAAACTTCTGCTGAACTGGCTTCAAAAGATGCACTGAGCTTGCAACTGTTAAAAACATTAACCTCAACATGTACCGGGGGGGAATTCCCTTTCTTTAGAAGCTAAAAAATTGTCCTGGGTTCAGCAGTGGCAGTCATTTTTCTCCTTCTCAGTAGCTGGTGGGGTGCAATGCTGTGATTTTGACTTTCAGCCTGGGAACAATGATGATAACACCAATGCTTTCATTTATTGCTAAGTAATGTTTACTCTGACCAAGGACTTCCTGAGCCTCATGCTCTGCCAGGGAGGAGGGGAAGCCATGAGGAAGCAGAGACAGGACACCTGACCCAAACTAGCCAAAGAGATATGCCATACCACAGCATGTCATGCCCAGTATATAAACTGTGGGCAGTTACCTGGAAGGGCTAGATCACTGCTCTGGTCGGGCTGGGTATCAGTCGGCAGGTGGTGAGCAGTTGTATTCTCTTCCCATGTTATTTTCCTTGTCATTATTATTATTGGTGGTAGCAGTAGTGGTTTTGTGTTATACTTTAGTTACTGGACTCTTCTTATCTCAACCTGTGGGAGTTACATTCTTTCGATTCTCCTCCCCATCCCTCTGGGAGGGGGGGAGGAAGGGGGGGGGGGGAGTGAGCAAGCAGCTGCATGGTTCTGAGTTACCAGCTGGGCTTAAACCACAACACCTTTGTATTTCTCACCTGCTTCCAGTTTCCCAAGTATTTTGGATCTGTAAGGGAATCTGGGTATTTTACTTCCTGTTCACTTTCCTGCACAGCAAAAATAAACAAACAAAAAAACAAAAAAAAAACAAAAACCCAACAAAAAACAACAACAAAACAACACAAGAGGAACTATTACTTTGCAACCAAACCCACCCACTTTTCTTTACACCTTTGTTAATGCCAGATAGCAGATGAGATGCCACATTTTTTGTTTATTAAAAGAAACTTAACAATACACCATTTAACTTCAGCTATGCCCTAGGAAGTTCTAATCATAGATTTTACCCATAACACCTCTGCCAAACAAGACAAAAGCTACTACTATTTGTGATATTAGCAGTCTCTTGTACTCGCATTACTGTAACGTTTCTCATGTTACGGTCTCATCATATATTGCCTTATTAAGTCCAAAACTCTCATCTAATGAAGTACTACTGCTGCCAAGGCAGAGCAGACCCCTTTCCTCAGAGAATAGCAGAGTATCACTTAGAAGAAAATAACATCACTTTCAGTCAGAGAAGTTTGCTGTTACTGTGAGGGTGATGAGGCACTGGCACAGGCTGCCCCATTCCTGGCAGTGTTCAAGGCAGGGGTTTGGAAATGGATGAGCTTTAAGGCGCCCTGCAACCCAAACCATTGTGCAGTTAAAAAACAAAAAGAAATCAAACTACACATACACTGCCAACTCAAAAATAAAACAAATATTCACGCTGAAGAGGCACAAGAAGTTTTACTGAATGAATGTTATCAACTTCAGAATCAGTTAAATTTTTAAGAGCCCTTTCACTTCAAAAGGTTCAATCTTGAACTACACTAACCAGTGCAGTCTGCTTGCATGCCTAAGAACAGACAACTTCAGTTCCTTTGCTGCTGTTCACAACCTTTTTACACAATTACCTGACAAACTCACTGTCCTGGGTTCAGCAGTAGCAGTCATGTTTTTTCCTTTGTGGTAGCTGGTGCAGTGCTGTGTTTTGACTTCCAACCTGGGAACAGTCTTGGTGAAGCCGATGTTTTCAGTTGTTGCTAAGTGATGTTTACCCTGACCAAGGACTCTGTGAGGCTCATGCTCTGCCAGGGAGGAGGGGAAGCTGTGAGGAAGCAGGGACGGGGCGCCTGACCCGGGCTAGCCAGGGAGGTATTCCATACCACAGCACGTCATGCCCGGGGTGAGGGGTAACTGGGAGTTACCCGGAAGGACAGGGGCTTCCGGGTGGAACTCGTTTTCTTGGCCGGTGGTATCGTATTCTCTTCCCTTGTTATTTTCCTTTATCATTGTTGTAGTTGATAGTAGCGGTGGTGATTTGTTTCTGGACTGTTCTTGTCTCAACCCGTAGGAGTTGCACTCTCTCGATCCTCCTCCCTGTTCCTCCGGGAGCGGGGAAGGGGAGAGCCCCGGTGCGGGGGGGGGGGGGGGGGGGGGGGGGGGAGGGACACGGACCTCGATTGTTGTCAGCTCGGCACCACTCACTGGGAGTGAGTGAACAAGTTACCTGACTGGGTTTAAACCACGACACTCACTAATTTCATTGTAGCCTACAACAATGCCACTGCAAAATTCTACATACAAAGGAGTTATAAAGAATCAGAACCTTTTTGTATCTCTTCTTCTCTCACCAGGGCACTGCAACAAAGTACTGCAGGACCCCTCTGTTCCCATCATACCACCTTTAGGAAAAACATCAGATCAGTAGTCACAGGAACTGGGGTGAGGGAGCCTTTTTATCAAAAAAACAAAGAAATCTGAAAGTTTTCTTACACACTAGAAACAGAAAAACTGGATCCCGTCACAAAACAATTACCAGACTTAGCTTCCCCTTCTCAACTCACGGGAATTTAGAAGTCTTCCTTCTCCTTTTCCCACCATAGAAGAACTAAGGAGCTCACACTGAATCCCTCACGGAAAAATCAAACAAAACAACCCTGTGGGGGGGGGGGAGAAACAAAAAAAAAGAACAAAAAACCCCAAACCAAACAAAAAAAACCACAACCAAAAAACCATCCCACAAAACCAAACACACCACCAACAAAAAAAAAAAAAAACACAACCAAAACAAAAAAAAAACACAACACACCATACTCAAAAATCTCTCTGCTTCACTGAGCTCTTGGGTCCCCAGTGAAGTTTTTAAATACTGGGCCAAATGCCAGAGTGCACATAAGTAGGAGAAAGAAAAAATTTGACAATAGAATGGGACATGCAAGCAAACACAGGAAAAATAACATATTTTAGAGAAGGGGGGGTGGATGGAATAGGCACACAAAATCCTGCTATGCATTGTCATATAGAAGCGGAACAGGAGAAAAAGAAAACAAAAGAAAACAAAAAAAATCTCTGCTAATTTAAATCTAAGATACTGGGATACTTATGCAGAGGGAAATACATATTTTACTTTAAGCCAATACGGGCCAAACGTACTTACTGCTCACGCGTGTGAAATGTCACTCTTCCAAAGGCATTCCATACTGTTCCATTAACATTTCAAGCATCAAAAACTAAAACGTACCACTAACATTTTTAAGCATCACTTACAATGTAATAAACCACATAACCGTTCTATCTGCAATTAAAAAAAAACACGTGCAAGCTTTTAAAACAATGCTTACTACAAAAAACTTGCAATTTGTCTATAGCTAGTGAGAGAACTTGACCAGCTTTGAAGGACGAACTTGGAACCGTCTTTACAGATGGATTCTCAAGCAGTAGCCCCTCACTTAACACAAACCCTATACGCAGCGTAATGCAAATGCCTGTGTCCAAAGATCACAAGAGTTTTTTGCTTCCATTAAAATCCATGCAACCGTAAGACAACGCCCAAACAGCTGCAAGTCTTGGAGAAACACCGGCTGTCCCGCTCTGAGCGGCTGCAGCACAAGCCCTCACACACCCGAAGGAAGGATGGACGCACAAGCCCAAGCTACTGCTCGGGCGCCCGGGGCCTCTTGCACCACGAGCAAAGTCACGCCGCAACCCGCACCACAGGGCTCCGCGATCTACGCCTTCAGCTGCCAGGAGCGCTGCGGAAGATCAGCCGACTCTCACCACAAGGGAGAAAGAATCCGCCAGCAGGGCCGCTCCAGGGGTAACAGCCGACGCTCTACCACGCCCCAGGAAGCCTGGAGCAGAGGCCGAGCAGGCCCGAACGCCTGACGGGGGACACAGGCCGCGGCCGAGGACTGAGCGAGGACAGATAGCCCACAGGAAGCCGCACCAGCAGAGACGGCGGAAGGACACCGCGAAGCCTCCTCCGCAGCAAAGCCCGCGGCACGGTGGCGGAGGCCCGGCGGCTAGCAGAGGCAGCCGACGGCACAGAGGGGACCCAGGGTGGTCGAGACGTCGCAGGCCGTTGCAGCGAAGACCCAGCGTGGTTGCCAACGAGAAAGAATCAGGAAAGCAAAGAGCACCCGCTGTGGGGCGAACTATAACGACGAGACCACTACCCCACTCACCGGACTGGTCCCTGAAGGGGAGAAAGCGGCGGCAGCCGGAGCCAGGCATTCAAAATGGCAGCTTGCGCGGCCGTAGCACCAATACCGCAGGCGGAAGGATCCGCGCTCCGGAGCGCTCCCCTCGATCTCCCGGCCCTTGCCAGCCACAGAGGCGAGGCGCGACGGCAGCGACCTCAGCGGGGACAGTGCGGGTGGGGCGGGGCGGGCCGTGGCGTGGCGCGGCAAAGGCAGCTCGCACTACTTTTCTTAGTGGAAGCACCCGTGATACCAGTCCTACGAATGGTAATATGCCTGCACCGTTGCAGTCAGTGATGACGTCACGCGCAGGGCGGCCCTCCCCGAAGCGCGTGCCCGTGGTGGGGCCGGGTGGAATGTGTCGTCCGCAACCACGGTTCCGGGGTCTACGCTGCCAGCGCCGCTTCTGCCGAGCGGTCACTGCGGCTGCAAGCACAGCGACGCACTTTGCTGACGCCAGAGGGTCCGCCCGGCGCTTTCCCTGCGGCTGGTGTTGGAAGCGGCCGTGAGGCGGGCCCGGCGGCAGCGCCCGACCGGCGGAGGGTGCACGGGCCTAGGAGGAGGATCGAGGGCAGCGGCTGCGCAGCCGGCCCCCGCCCCGCGCGGCTTTTCTCTCTGCACTCCCCGGACCTTTCGTCACCTCGAACAGCAGCGAGTGCCCAGAGCTTATCCGTAGGGCCCGCTCACATTCTAGACGAGGTCGCCGATGCCCCGCAGCAGGGAGCAGGTCCCGCCCTGAGCCCTGGGAGCAGGTCCACCGGGTGTGGCTGGTTGCCATGGCAACCGGCGAGGGTGCCCTCGATCGACGGGTGAGGCATTTCCTCTGCGCGGGGTGGTACGTCGCGTTATCGTTGTGTGCTGCGTAGAGGCGCGGGGAGGGGTCGGGCTGGGCCAGGCCGGGCCAGGCCGTAGGTGGCCGCGGGCACTACTGGGGCTGATGCGGGCCGCGGAGGAGGAGCTGGCTGATGGCGGGTGAGGCGCGAGCTGGGGCGCCTCGAGATGCCGCGGGCTCGGCTTGGTGGGGCGGGCCGCGGCCTGGGTTCCAGGGCCTGTGACCGGACTCGGGCGCCCTCCCATCTCTGGGATCCTG